>NC_058404.1:79466614-79502072 GCF_002201575.2 Neomonachus schauinslandi
CTGAGAAGCGGGGCCCCGAGTTCTCGGCTCCTCCGCGGCAGAGATTGGGAGGCCGCCATTTTCACTCTCCGCCTCCAAAGCTGTACGGAAAGCTCGCAGGGAACAAAAGCCCCGGAGAGCAAACCCGAGCAGATTACTTAGCTGGGAGGGGGCAAGGGCGGGGCAATTCTGCCTCCGGCAAAGACATTTGGAAACCACGGCAACAGGCCCCTCCCCAGAAGATCAGCGAGAACAGCCAGCCAAGACCAAGTTTACCCATCAATGAGAACGGCAGAACTCCAGCTCTAGGGGACTACTGCACATAGAATTCATGGCTTTTTTACCATGATTCTGTAGTCTTTCAAAGTTAATTTTTTTTTAACTGTCTTTTTTTCTTTTTTTTTTCTTTTTGAATTTTTCTTTTTCCCTTTTTCAACCAACATCTTATCAATCCCTTTTTTTAAAAAAAACATTTTTATTTTTCATTTTTAGAGTCATATTCTATCCCTTCATAGTAGTTACCCGTATTTTTGGCTTATATATATAAGTTGTTCTCTCTTTAAAATTTTGAGATAGTTTCTTCTAACAGATCAAAATATACCCTAAATCTCTAGTATATGGTATTTTCTATTCCCCTGCCTGATCACATCCTCTCCCTTTTTTTTTCTTTTTTTAAATCCTCTTCTTTCTTTTTTCAAACAACTTCTTATCAATTCCTTTTATAAAATTTTTTATAATTTCCATCTTTACAGTCATATTCCATCCCTTCATCAGATCAACCCTTATTTTTGTACATATATAAGTTTTTCATTCTTTAAAATTTTGGGAGGCACTTTCTTCTAAAAGACCAAAATACACCCCAAATCTAGTGTGTGCCACTGATCTATATACCAGCCTGATCATATTTGATCACATTCTGGTTTTTCTGTTGTTGTTGTTTTGTTTTGTTTGTTTTTGTTTTTATCTTTATCTTTTTCTTTTTTTTCTTTTTCTTTTTTCTCTCTTTCCCTTTCTTTTCCCACTGCTTCAGGTTTTTTCTGATTTGTTTAGAGTATATTTTCTGGGGACGTTGTTACTCTGCTAGCATTTTGTTCTCTCATTAATCTATTCTCCTCTGCACAAAATGACAAGACGGAAAAAATCACCTCAACAAAAAGAACAAGAGGTAGTACCGACTGCCAGGGACCTACTCAATACGGACATTAGTACGATGTCAGATCTAGAGTTCAGAATCATCATTTTAAAGATACTAGCTGGGCTTGAAAAAAATATGGAAGTTATTAGAGAAACCCTTTCTGGAGAAGTAAAAGAACTAAAATCCAACCAAGTAGAAATCAAAAAGGCTATTAATGAGGTGCAATCAAAAATGGGGGCACTAACTGCTAGAATAAATGAGGCAGAAGAGAGAATCAGTAATATAGAAGATGAAATGATGGAAAATAAAGAAGCTGAGAAAAAGAGAGATAAACAACTACTGGATCACGAGGGCAGAATTCGAGAGATGAGTGATACCATAAGACGAAACAACATTAGAATAATTGGGATCCCAGAAGAAGAAGAAAGAGAGAGAGGGGCAGAAGGTATAATGGAGCAAATTATAGCAGAGAACTTCCCTAATTTGGGGAAGGAAACAGGCATGAAAATCCAGGAAGCACAGAGAACCCCTCTCAAAATCAATAAAAATAGGTCAACACCCCGACATCTAATAGTAAAACTTACGAGTCTCAGAGACAAAGAGAAAATCCTGAAAGCAGCTCGGGAGAAGAGATATGTAACCTACAAGGGTAGAAACATTAGATTGGCAACAGACCTATCCACAGAGACCTGGCAGGCCAGAAAGGACTGGCAGGATATATTCAGAGCACTAAATGAGAAAAATATGCAGCCAAGAATACTATATCCAGCTAGGCTGTCATTGAAAATTGAAGAAGAGATAAAGAGCTTCCAGGACAAACAAAAACTAAAGGAATTTGCAAACACAAAACCAGCCCTACAGGAAATCTTGAAAGGGGTCCTCTAAGCAAAGAGAGAGCCTAAAAGCAACATAGACCAGAAAGGAACACAGACAATATACGGTAACAGTCACCTTACAGGCAATACAATGGCACTAAATTCCTATCTTTCAATAGTTACCCTGAATGTAAATGGGCTAAATGCCCCAATCAAAAGACACAGGCTATCAGACTGGATTAAAAAACAAGACCCATCGATATGCTGTCTGCAAGAGACTCATTTTAGACCCAAAGACACCCCCAGATTGAAAGTGAGGGGGTGGAAAACCATTTACCATGCTAATGGACACCAAAAGAAAGCTGGGGTGGCAATCCTTATATCAGACAAATTAGATTTTAAACCAAAGACTGTAATAAGAGATGAGGAAGGACACTATATCATACTTAAAGGATCTATCCAACAAGAAGACCTAACAATTGTAAATATCTATGCCCCTAACATAGGAGCAGCCAATTATATAAGCCAATTAATAACAAAAGCAAAGAAACACATCGACAACAATACAATAATAGTGGGGGACTTTAACACCCCCCTCACTAAAATGGACAGATCGTCTAAGCAAAAGATCAACAAGGAAATAAAGACTTTAAATGACACACTGGACCAAATGGACTTTACAGACATATTCAGAACATTCCACCCCAAAGCAACGGAATACACATTCTTCTCTAGTGCCCATGGAACATTCTCCAGAATAGATCACATCCTAGGTCATAAATCAGGTCTCAACCGGTACCAAAAGATTGGAATCATTCCCTGCCTATTTTCAGACCACAATGCTTTGAAACTAGAGCTCAATCACAAGACAAAAGTCAGAAAGAACTCAAATACATGGAGGCTAAAGAGCATCCTACTGAAGAACGAATGGGTCAACCAGGAAATTAAAGAAGAATTAAAAAAATACATGGAAACCAATGAAAATGAAAACACAACTATTCAAAATCTTTGGGATGCAGCAAAGGCAGTCCTAAGAGGAAAGTATATAGCAATACAAGCCTTTCTCAAGAAGCAAGAAAGGTCTCAAGTACACAACCTAACCTTACACCTAAAGGAGCTGGAGAAAGAACAGCAAATAAAGCCTAAACCCAGCAGGAGAAGAGAAATAATAAAGATCAGAGCAGAAATCAATGAAATAGAAACTAAAAGAACAGTAGAACAGATCAACAAAACTAGGAGCTGGTTCTTTGAAAGAATTAACAAGATTGATAAACCCCTGGCCAGACTTATCAAAAAGAGAAGAGAAATGACCCAAATCAACAAAATCATGAATGAAAGAGGAGAGATCACAACCAACACCAAAGAAATACAAACAATTATAAGAACATATTATGAGCAACTCTATGCCAGCAAATTAAATAACCTGGAAGAAATGGATGCATTCCTAGAGATGTACCAACTACCAAAACTGAACCAGGATGAAATAGAAAACCTGAACAGACCTATAACCACTAAGGAAATTGAAGCAGTCATCAAAAATCTCCCAAAAAACAAAAGCCCAGGGCCAGATGGCTTCCCAGGGGAATTCTACCAAACATTTCAAGAAGAATTAATACCTATTCCTCTGAAACTGTTCCAAAAAATAGAAATGGAAGGAAAACTTCCAAACTCATTTTATGAGGCCAGCATTACCTTGATCCCAAAACCAGACAAAGACCCCATCAAAAAGGAGAATTACAGACCAATATCCCTGATGAACATGGATGCAAAAATTCTCACCAAAATACTAGCCAATAGGATCCAACAGTACATTAAAAGGATTATTCACCATGACCAAGTGGGATTTATCCCTGGGCTGCAAGGTTGGTTCAACATCCGCAAATCAATCAATGTGATACAATACATTAACAAAAGAAAGAACAAGAATCATATGATCCTCTCAATAGATGCAGAAAAAGCATTTGACAAAGTACAGCATCCTTTCTTGATCAAAACTCTTCAGAGTATAGGGATAGAGGGTACATACCTCAATATCATAAAAGCCATCTATGAAAAACCTACAGCGAATATCATTCTCAATGGGGAAAAACTGAGACCTTTCCCCCTAAGGTCAGGAACGCGGCAGGGATGTCCACTATCACCACTGCTATTCAATATAGTATTGGAAGTCCTAGCCACAGCAATCAGACAACAAAAAGAAATCAAAGGCATCCAAATTGGCAAGGAAGAAGTCAAACTCTCACTCTTTGCAGATGATATGATACTTTATGTGGAAAACCCAAAAGACTCCGCCCCAAAACTGCTAGAACTCATACAGGAATTCAGTAAAGTGGCAGGATATAAAATCAATGCACAGAAGTCAGTGGCATTCCTATACACCAACAACAAGACAGAAGAAAGAGAAATTAAGGAGTCGATCCCATTTACAATTGCACCCAAAACCATAAGATACCTAGGAATAAATCTAACCAAAGAGACAAAGGATCTGTACTCAGAAAACTATAAAATACTCATGAAAGAAATGGAGGAAGACACAAAGAAATGGAAAAACGTTCCATGCTCATGGATTGGAAGAACAAATATTGTGAAGATGTCAATGCTACCTAGAGCAATCTACACATTCAATGCAATCCCCATCAAAATACCATCCACTTTTTTCAAAGAAATGGAACAAATCATCCTAAAATTTGTATGGAACCAGAAAAGACCCTGCATAGCCAGAGGAATGTTGAAAAAGAAAAGCAAAGCCGGCGGCATCACAATTCCGGACTTCCAGCTCTATTACAAAGCTGTCATCATCAAGACAGCATGGTACTGGCACAAAAACAGACACATAGATCAATGGAACAGAATAGAGAGCCCAGAAATGGACCCTCAACTCTATGGTCAACTCATCTTTGACAAAGCAGGAAAGAAAGTCCAATGGAACAAAGACAGTCTCTTCAACAAATGGTGTTGGGAAAATTGGATAGCCACATGCAGAAGAATGAAACTGGACCATTTCCTTACACCACACACAAAAATAGACTCAAAATGGTTGAAAGACCTCAATGTGAGACAGGAGTCCATCAAAATCCTAAAGGAGAACACAGGCAGCAACCTCTTTGACCTCAGCCGAAGCAACTTCTTCCTAGAAACATCGCCAAAGGCAAGGGAGGCAAGGGCAAAAATGAACTATTGGGACTTCATCAAGATAAAAAGCTTTTGCAAAGCAAAGGAAATAGTCAACAAAACCAAAAGACAACCGACAGAATGGGAGAAGATATTTGCAAATGACATATCAGATAAAGGGCTAGTATCCAAAATATATAAAGAACTCATCAAACTCAACACCCAAAGAACAAAGAATCCAATCAAGAAATGGGCAGAAGACATGAACAGACATTTTTCCAAAGAAGACATCCAAATGGCCAACAGACACATGAAAAAGTGCTCAATATCGCTCGGCATCAGGGAAATCCAAATCAAAACCTCAATGAGATACCACCTCACACCAGTCAGAATGGCTAAAATTAACAAGTCAGGAAACGACAGATGTTGGCGGGGATGCGGAGAAAGGGGAACCCTCCTACACTGTTGGTGGGAATGCAAGCTGGTGCAGCCACTCTGGAAAACTGTATGGAGGTTCCTCAAAAAGTTGAAAATAGAGCTACCCTATGATCCAGCAATTGCACTACTGGGTATTTACCCCAAAGATACAAAAGTAGGGATCCGAAGGGGTACGTGCACCCCGATGTTTATAGCAGCAATGTCTACAATAGCCAAACTGTGGAAAGAGCCAAGATGTCCATCGACAGATGAATGGATAAAGAAGAGGTGGTATATATATACAATGGAATATTATGCAGCCATCAAAAGGAATGAGATCTTGCCATTTGCAACGACGTGGATGGAACTGGAGGGTATTATGTTGAGTGAAATAAGTCAAACAGAGAAAGACATGTATCATATGATCTCACTGATATGAGGAAGTCTTAATCTCAGGAAACAAACTGAGGGTTGCTGGAGTGGGGGGTGGGGTGGGAAGGATGGGGTGACTGGGTGATAGACACTGGGGAGGGTATGTGCTCTGGTAAGTGCTGTGAATTGTGCAAGACTGTTGAATCTCAGATCTGTACCTCTGAAACAAATAATGCAATATATGTTAAGAAAAAAAAAAAGAAGAAGAAGAAGGTAGCGGGAGGGGAAGAATGAAGTGGGGGAAATCGGAGGCATAGACGAACCATGAGAGACGATGGACTCTGAAAAACAAACAGGGTTCTAGAGGGGAGGGGGGTGGGAGGATGGGTTAGCCTGGTGGTGGGTATTGAGGAGGGCACATTCTGCATGGAGCACTGGGTGTTATGCACAAACAATGAATCATGGAACACTTCATCTAAAACTAATGATGTAATGTATGGGGATTAACATAAGAATAAAAATTAAAAAAAAAAAAGAATGAGTCTTTAATACTGCTAAGCATTTTAGGGGTGGGGTGGGGAGTAAAGAGGGGGGTTAATAAAAGGCCAGCTATCTCTAGCCTTGCAGAGCACAGAGGCAAGAAAGGGGAAAAGTTTCCTATTTCATAGAGAAATTTTGGACAGAGTTTGAACAGGGAATAAGCAAAAATACCCAAATGTAATTTTATAGCCAACTTCCCATGTCTTCATGTCTGCAGGATAACTTAAAATCTTTTCATTATATTTCCCTTGCAATTTAATTTGCTGATGTTCCAAGAGAAATAAGAGGAGGGGTGGGAAAATTCCTTTTTATGGTTGGAATACACAAAGTTTATTGTGCCTTTTAAAATTGCAGTCTATTTATACAATAGTGATACCTATTACAATACTGTTTGATGTCCTTATCTGGGTGAATGAAACATGAATGTCACAAGCAGAATTTCTGGGTATACATGTGATGGTGCATCCAACAAAGAATTCTGCTCACAGTACACTACCAGAAAGGCATAGTCCAGTGGCATAACTCCCCAAGTCAGGCTTACCTTTCCTGCCACTTCACCACCTCAAGACACAGAGTAAGATAGCAGTGGGCAGAGAGAATTGAAAGTCACTTGTCTGGGCTTTTGGAAGTGAGTGGATAAGGACAGCCTAAAAGCTGCAAAGTGGCACCTTCTCATCTGCATGCCATCCTCATCTCCTGTTGTCCCTATATTCTGGCATCTCTTCTGCTCCCCCCAAATAGGATTGTAAGGGATGGAATGCCCGTGGGCATGTTTTCCCCTCCATCCTAGGACGAGACTCCCAGGTCTGCCTTAACACCCAGAATCCACACTGATGGTGACCATGTTTTTCTAAGGACAAATCAGTACTCAAACTGTGACAGATGAAAATGTGCTTGTTGGCAGCCAAAGATGGGAATGAAGCCATACAGAAACAGGATTAAATGAAAATCTACCTTTTGACTGTGAGATTCCCCTGACTTCATTCCCTGGCCTGCTCCCAGGACACTGACAGGAAAGTAGGGGGGGAATAGCTGTTGGCCCAGGATGGCCCAGGTGTCTACCAGGCAGCCTGTAGTGGAGCCCATCATCACTTGACAAACCAGGCGCTGGAGCTTCCAATAAGGATTTGGTGACTGGCCTTTAAATACAAAATGTTAACCAAAAGGAGAGATTGTAATTTGAAAACAGGAACCAAAACAAACAAACAGGAAAAAATCGAGGAAGAAGTTCAATGCAGGGATCACAAACAAATGTAAAAGAGAATTAATATCCTCAGAAAGGGAGGACAACTTATATAAATAGAACAAAAATAAGAGTCTTTAAAAAAAAAAACACTTCTTATGGAACTAAAAACAATTATTAAGGAACCAAAGCTCCTGGAAAATAACATAGCTGATAAAAGCAATTCAAGAGAAGACTTAGAGGGTAAGTTATAAGACTTCTGGAAGGTGGGACAAAGGTCAGGAGTGAAAAATGGGAGAGAAAGATAAAGAAATTAGGAGGTAATGGGAATCTAACATCTAAATAATAGGCATTCCAGAGAGAGAGAACAAGAAAATGGAGGGGTAATATTATCAATGATTTATACAAAAAATTTTGGAATTGAAAGACATGAATTTCTATATACAAAAGGCCACTGAATACCTAATATGATGATTGGAAAAAAAAGAACTATTCAGGGGCATATGATCATGAGATTTCAGAAATCTGGATACATAAAGAGCACATTCTAAAAGCTTCCAGAGAGAAAAAACAACAGAGACAAGTCACATACGAGGATCTGAACCAAAAGTGGCATGCCAGTCTTTTAATGGCAATACAGGAAGCTAGAAGGCACTGGTGCAATGTTTCAAATTTCTGAGAAGAATGACTTCCAGCCTAGAAATCTATACCTCATGAAATGACCAATCCAGTGTGGATCCAGGTAACCTAAAGGCATTTTCAAATAGGCGAGGTTTTTTTTTTTTTTTTAGATCTGCCACATAATTTCTCAGCAAGCTATAGAAGGATGTTTTCGTATAAAACAAGGGATTAAATCAAGAAACGGGAAGAGCTGGTGTCCAGTACATAAGGGTCCAGCACAGGGAAGAGAAAAAGGGAAATCCCACAGGTCTGGAGCATTTTGTACAGGATGCTGGAAGGCTTGGGGAGGAATATTCCACCCCCCCCCCCGCAAAAAAAAGGGAACTGATATACATATAGGACAGGTTCAACCACATAGAAAATTGAATGCAGAGTTATTGAAGAATATGCGAAGATTTAGTCAGAGCCTCAAAAAGAGACATGTAAGTGAAAAAGAAGCAACTTATTCCAAGAATAACATACAATTATTCAAGAGAGAGAGATACAGTCATAATACACTACTTGACTCAGGGATGAATAATGGTTGTAGAGTCATAATAAAAACATGAAGTATTGATTTGTCCATAAGTAATAAAACTGTATTCTGGAAATAGGAAGGAAAATATCTGTATGAGACATGGTCTAAAGAGTTAAATTCACATTACCTAAACTAGGAAAAAAATATCTAAAAAAAAAAAAAGAAGTACAATATTATCATGTTATTTAGATATATAAAGGCAAATAACCCTAAGAAATAGTTAATGTAGTAAAATGTGGCTGCTTCACAGCAGTGGAAGAGATGGGGCAGGAGGCTAATAACTTGTCATTGTGAACCTTGCATTCCTGCAGCAAGCGTGAGGTAGAGACTGCTGAGAGAGCTCCTCTGGGAGGGGGGAGGGGTCCTCTGGAACCACCTTAGTCCATTGACGTTTTCTGGCTGCCTACAGTATTGCAAGCCCTACTGTCAAAGGATAAGTGGTGTTTGTGGTCACATGCAGGAATCTGGGAGAGGTCATTGGACTAGGAGATGAGCAGGAAGGGAGCAATACAAAAATGCCCTTCTAGAGGCTGGACCCTGAAGATGGACATCCTTGGCAGGTGGCAGTGTGGTAAACGGTACTTGCCACTCACAACCAGGCAAGGGGCAGGGAGGATTCTGAATTCTTTCTTTCCCTTCCTCCTTCCCTCCTTCTCTTCTTCTCTCCCTTTCTTTCTGTCCTTTCTCCCTCTCTTTTTTTCTCCAATGAGTATTCCTCCTACCTGTCTATCTCTGGATCTCTGGATCTAATCTATCATCTGTCTCTACTAGTCATAGTTTTCCCAAGAAACAGACAAATAGGATACATGTATGTGTATATGAGGGGATTTATTATAGGAATTGGCTCACTCAGTTATGGAGGCTGAGAAGTTCTACGATCTGCTGTCAGCAAGCTGGAAAACCAAGGAAACTGGTAGTGTAATTCAGTTAGAGTCTTAAAGCCCAAGAATTGGGAGAATGGAAAGGGTGGGGTCCTGATGATGTAAATCCCAGTCTGAGTCTGAAGGCCCAAGAACCAAGAGAACATCACATTGGTGAGGGCAATCTTCTTTACTCAGTCTACCAGTTCAAATGCAAACATCCTCACAGACACACCCAAAATAATATTTTTAAAAAGATTTTATTTATTTGAGAAGAACAGCTCAAAATGGAAAAGATTAAGAGAATGAAGGACAAGATAGGAAAACCCTAGCATAGGCCAGGTTTCAGACAATGTTCTAAAAAGTTTTAGAGACAGAAGGAAGCCTGTGGGACATTTACTGTCTCTGGTGTTATGGATTATTGAGAGCAAGAAGGGGTTTTGAAGTAGATTAAGGATGAGGTATCCTAGCGGCATTTGTTGAATGTCCACCATAAAGATTTCAATTGTTTTCCAATTCTACTTTTAGGTGGTGTTGGATGGATACTCATATGAATGTGAAAACATGTCAAGAATGGCCTCCAGGTGCTTCTTTGTGGGACCTGTGAAGAACTAGGCACCAACATTTGCCTGTTTCATATGATTTAATGGTGGTTCTTTTGATTTACCTGTTTTTTTGTATGTTTTGATTTTCTTGGTTATGGTTACTGGACAGATCAGTGGAGAGATTGCTCTTTGATTAGATTATTATATTAAATAGACAGTGCAGGACACAGCTAGCTCTTTGTGTCATCCTGGTCATTGCTGACTCAAAGGTCACAAGATTATTAATACATACTGTTTTTCATTTCTCATAGAGCATGGTTCCTCAACATCCCTCCTGATTTTCACTATCTATCTTTTTTTTTTCTGGTGGTTCTGCTGCCCTCTTACATAGATATGCCTTGGGCCTTGTCAACTCTAGAAATTTTATCACCTATGGAATCTCAAATTTACATAGTTTCAAAAGATATTCCTGGCTAATTTGCTTAAGAGCCCCCTCTACAGGACATCAGTTTGATCAGCAAAGCCTGCTGGTTCTTCAAGTCAAGTCCCCAACCTGACAATTGTTCTCTGTCTTCACTGCTAACACATGCAATAAAGCCACCCTTTACTCTATTTACACTAACTGGCTCCCCAACTTCTACTCTTACTTCCCTAGGGCTTATTGCTTATAGCAGCCAGGATCATCCTTTGCAATGTAAATCAGATCATTTTACATCCCTGTTTAAAAATCTTCCCACAGTTTTCTCAAGCCATTGGAATTAATCCAAACCTTTCAATAAGTATAGCCTATAAAGCTCTATTTGGTCTAACAGTCGATTTCCTGCCCAGATTCACTATCCTCTCCTAGCCCCCTTGCCCACTATCCAAATTTCTGAGAACAAATTTGCTTTTCCTTAGACTGGAGGATGACAAATTATGGCCCATGGCCAAATCTGGCCCATTGCTTGTTTTTGTAAATAAAGTTTTATTGGATGATAGCCTCACACGTTCATTTATATGTTGTATATGGCTGGTTTTATAATATAATGGTAGAGTTGAGTAGTCGTAACAGAGATCTAATGATCCTTAAAGCCTAAATATTGACCATAAAACCCTTTACACAAAAAGTTTACCAACTCCTGCCTTAAACACATCAAACACATGTCTGCCTCAGGGCCTTGCAGTTGCTGTTTTTTCTGCTTCAAACCCAACTTCCCCAGATAACTCAAATATCTTCCTCTTCTCACTTCATGCCTTTATTTAAATTTTACCTCCACCAACACCCTCACTTATTATCCTGTTTAAAGAGCAGTCCCTATCACTCTTTAGTTTTTCATACTGATTTACTTTATAACTTACTTTTTTTAAAGATTTTATTTATTTATTTGACAGAGAGATAGAGAGAGCCAGAGAACAGAAGTGGAGGGAGAGGGAGAAGCAGGCTCTCCACTGAGCAGGGAGCCTGATCCGGGGCTTGATCCCAGGACCCCGGGACCATGACCTGAGCCGAAGGCAGATGCTTAACCATCTGAGCCACCCAGGCACCCCCATACTGATTTACTTTATCTGAAATTTTGTGTCTCTTTTTTTGTAGATGTGATGGAGACAGCTAGTGAACCACCGAAGATTCATGCTTCTCTTCCATAGTGTAGCATTGTTTCTGGAAGCAGCTGCTCAGCTCAGGATCATATTTCCCAGCTCCCTTATTTCCAGGTGGGATCATCTGACTATTTCTGACCAATGGAGTATGAGCACAAGTGGTGTATATCCCTCCGGGCAGAGATGGTAAAACATCTGGGACACCAGCTGCCCACTCTCTCTCTCTTCCTCAGGAATCTTGGAGATCATATGTTGATGATGACATCACAAGATAGAAGGAGTCTGGATCCTTGAGTTCCTCCCTGGAGGAAAGCTACCAGACCAGAAACATTTACATTCGATTTTAGTATTTTTTTGTAGTATGAGTCTGTTACTAACAAATTCGTGACTGGGTTGATTGGCTCTCAGCCAAATTAATGGTCTTAGACTAGCTAAGCTACAAAATATCCCACTTCTTTTGTCTACTAGGTGCATGCTCTGCCTGAGATTCTGCAAGTGCTGCAGTCTTGTTACTAGAGCATGAGAGCTGGAAGCTGCAAGGT
The DNA here is from genome assembly GCF_002201575.2 of Neomonachus schauinslandi. Lineage (NCBI taxonomy): Eukaryota > Metazoa > Chordata > Mammalia > Carnivora > Phocidae > Neomonachus > Neomonachus schauinslandi. Next base: position 79,478,890 of record NC_058404.1, read on the forward strand.
CTTTTAAAGCCCAGACTAGCAAATCATATACCATCACTTCTATTGGTCCAAGCTGCTCACAGGGCCAGCCCAGATTCAAAGGAAGGAGAGATGTACTCCACCTCTTAATGAGAAAATGGCAGAGTCACATTGCAAAGTATTAGCATGCAGGGTTGGGAGGAATTGCTGTGGCCATCACTGGCTACAGTCTACTCAAGCCCATTATACTGTCCCTTTATAGAAGCACTTTCTCTGAGTTACTTCGTGGGTGTGTGTGTGTCTTAGATCAGGCTGCCATAAGAAAATACCACAAACTGGGTGGCTTATAAACAACAGAAATGTATTTCTCACAAATCTAGAGGATGGAAGGCTGAGATCAGGGTGCCAGTATGGTTGGGTTCTGGTGAGAGCTCTTTTCTGGTTTGCAGATTGCTAACTTCTCTTTGTATCCTCCTGTGGTGGGAAGAGAGCAAGAGAACTCTCAGGAGTCTCTTTCATAAGGGCACTGATCTAATTTCTGAGGGCCCCACCCCATGACCTAATCACATCCCAAAGGCCCCCTCCTAATACCATCACTTTGGGGGGTAGAGTTTCAACATATGAATTTTGAGGGGACACAAACATTTAGTTTATTGCAATGTATGTGAATATGTGTGTGTATATATGTATTAATATGCTATATATGTATATATATATGCTACAGCTCAGAAATGTACATGTGTGTATATATGGCATATTTACAGTGCATACAGAAATAATTTACTAATATATTAATACATACAGTAGTCTTCCCTTATCTGACGTTTTGCTTTCTGCAGTTTCCATCACCCCTGGTCGATCAAAGTCCAGAAGCACATGATCCTCCTTCTCACATATCATCATAAGGTCCTTAGTAGCCTAACGCTACATCACAATGCCTACATCATCCACCTCACTTCATCTCATCATGTAGGAGATTTATCATCTCACATCATCATGAAAAGAAGGATGAGTACAGTACAATAAGATATTTTGAGAAAAAGAGATGCCACATTCACATAACGTTTATTACAGTGTTTTGTTACAATTGTTCTATTTTATTAATGTTTATTGTTCATCTCTTTCTGTGCCTAATTTAAAAATTAAATTTTATGATAGGTATGTATGTAGAGGAAAAAACATAGTATATATAGCATTCACTATCTGCAGTTTCAGGCATCCACTGGGGATCTTGGAATGTATCCACTGTAGATAAGTGGGGACGACTTGAACATGTAAACAACATCTGGGTAGGAGTTACTTGTGGATTGTCTATTATGTTGTCTAAAATCATTTGTAGAAGGATCTATGCAAACAATCTTGCTTAGAAGATGTGCAACTCCTAAATAAATAATATATATTTTTTGTTCAGATAAGAAATGTAATTCATCATTGGCCTTTGTTTAGTTTGGCTTCTAGAAAGCTCAGAGTTGAACCTAATGTCATTGCTTATTTTTGATATTGGTATATTGTTTTCCACTTATTAGAATTAGTTTTCTCTTTCATTTTTGACTCAATTAAGAGTCGGACATCTCTTTTTAGACCAAGAGAAAAATTAAAGAAATACAATTGTCAGGTGCACATCTAAATCTCTTCAGCTCCATTTTTACTCCCTGCCTCATAGAGTTGAAAACAAAAAATTTCATAGTCACAGATTTTTTTTGCTCTCCATTTTATAGTGTCAAATACTGGCCTCCACAGAATGGGGAGTGGAGCCCTACAATGTGGTAGGGCTGGTTATTTACTCCCTTGATTTACAACCTCCTCATGAAGAGTAACTAACGCCCTTCTCCAGTTATACTGGGGACTCCATTCCTTCATTCAGTTATTCATTCAACATATATTTATTATGCATAGGCAAAATAAAAATAAAAGTATGTAGCAGGCATTAGACCAGGCCCTGGGAGGAGAGCAAAGAATAAAACAATGTGTACTGCCCTCATGAAGATTACAATCCAGTGGGGTATAGGATATTCAATGATTATATAGTTATTTATGATACCGTGTCTGAATGAGAAATAAAGGATGCCTGCGTGAAGTAAAAAATGAATTCGTTCAAGTGACTTTTTTTTTCCCTAAAGATTTTATTAATTTATTTGACAGAGAGAGAGGGAACACAAGCAGGGACAGAAGGAGAAGGAGAAGCAGGCTCTCCGCTGAGCAGGGAGCCCGATGCAGGGCTGGATCCCAGGACACTAGGATCATGACCTGAGCCAAAGTCAGATGCTTAACCAACTGAGCCACCCAGGCGCCCCCCTTCAAGTGACTTTGAAAGTGCCACCTGGAGGATAGGTAGGTGCTAATCAAATGGAGAGAGGAAAAGGTAGAGAGGCCCAGAAGAGATTCCAAGTTAGGAGGTAGACAGCGTTTGATAAACATATCAAAGTTCAGGATGGCATTTTGTAGGTTTGTTATTCATGTATCCCTAGTACCCCTGTTACGTTTCACAGATTATGACTTTTTTTTTTTTCGTTTTAAATGGTAGAGCACACAAAAATCTTTTTTTCCCTTTCCCTCCTTTTTTTTTAAATTGAGGTATAATTGACCTCACATTTGATCCTTGCCATTACTTTTGTCAAAGCATCCTTTTGACAAGATATTCATTATTTAGAAACAAACTGAGACAAACTCAAATTAGCTGAAATTGAGTTTATTCGGGAATAGCAGAGGAGTTGCAGCTGGGGAATCGCATGCTGTGGCAAGCATAGACGAGGCCTTTGAGTGTTTTGGGTGGGTTGTATTTATGCACAAGGAGTGCAAAGAGGGGGAGGTCCAGCCAGAGCCCAGGCGTTAAGTTCATTGGCTTGTGCAGGAGAGGGATTCTTGGTGATGTTCATTGGTCAGGAGATGAGTCTCCGTTCTCAAATTCTGTTCTTCTTGGCGAGCATGCGTGAGATTCCCCGTTTCACAGCCTCCAGTTTCATTTTGGATCGAGATCTTTTCATGCTTTCAGGTATGTTTTTTTGAATGATTAACTCCCAATTCATACTCCCGGTGCATAATATTTTTCTTGATTTCCTTTTCTTTCTAAAAGAATCCATATATATTTCTCTATGTAACATTTGCATTTGTATTTAAACTTGCATTTGTCTTGCCTCTTTTAGAATGGAAGTGCAAACAATTCAAGTGGGTATGGGGGTGTGGTACTCTGATTTATAATAAGAAATGTATATTTGGTCTGACTGGCATACGGCTCCTAAAACCATTGTAATTTCCTAAGTGATAAGAGCATGGCTGCTCTCTTTTGCTTGAATATTTGGTCTCTGTCCTCCAATCCTGAGATAGCCCCAGAGAGATAACGGTGAAACGAGTCTCTTGTTTCTCACCACAAACTCCCTTCAGCCTGAGTTTATGTTAATGAGGTGATTTTTGGAAAGCCCTTTAATAACTGTGGAATGGGGGCTGGTTGGCAGGGGATGGACCCAACAAGGTGATTAGAGGGTTGGAATTTGATCCCTGGGGAGGTGGGAAGGACTGGAGGTTGAATTAGTCATCAGTGGCCAATGATTTAATTAGTCATGCCTAAATGAAGAAGTCTCTGTAAAAATCCCTAAAAATATGGGGTTCTGGGAGCTCCAGGATGGTGAACAGTCAAGATGCAGGGAGAGTGGCGTGCTTGGAGTGGACTTGGCAGCTCTGTGCCCCTTCCCACAAACCTGCCCTATGCATCTCTTCCTTATGGCTGTTTTGAGATGTGTCCTTTCCTAATAAACTGGTAATTTAGTAGGTTTATGATTTTCCTGAGTTCTGTAGCCATTCTAGTGAAATATTGAACCTGAGGAAGGGGTCGTGGGAACCTCTAATTTATAGCTGGCGGGTCAGAAGCACAGGTAACAACCTGGACTTGTGATTGACATATGAAATGGGGGGCAGTCTTGTGGGACAGAGCCCTTAACCTGTGGGATCTGATGCTATTTCTGGGTAGATGGTGTCAGAATTGAATTGTAGGACACCTAGTTGGTGTCAGCAGAGAATTAGAGAATTGCTTGGTGAGGAGAAACCCTCACACATTTGGTGGCCAGGAGTATTGAGATTATTTTCAGGGGGCTACAGCATTTTAGCCATTTAATAATCAAGCACACTTCACTTATTCAGGGATGGCTCACCTGGCTTACCTTCCATCCAGACACAGTTACCAACATGTAAGTAAGTGAAGATTGTCTTGAGTGGCTAAAATAGGTTCCCATCCTACTCATTGGATTAGCTAACAGACATTTGAGGATCTTGTCTACCATTAGTCTGCATAAATCTCTCTGTGATTGTTATCTACTTTCTAGCCCATGAAGAGATTAAAGTAACAAAGTAGAGGGAGATTGTGAGTTGCTTAAGGAAGGTTCTTTGAGAAGTTCAAGAAGATGGTTTGACAGCCTGACAATGACAGAAGCAGAAAAACCGAGGAAAAGCAGACACAAAAACTCAGTAATTATAACGATCTCAGGTATGTGAGCATAATCAGAAATAACTGATATGTATCAATAATCTCCAAGAACAGTGTTCCATGGCTATAAGACATAATATATACTGTTCATTATTATAGCCGTGAGTTGCCAGAAAAATGTTATATTACATTCAAGTAGTCCATATACAAAGACATAGAAAGATTCTCACCAAAACTGTTATTACTATTATTATTAGTTTCTGTGCTTTAAAGGCTTAAGTTTAATTAATGAATTAATGGGAAGATTAACTGTGTGGCATGACTTATTCACCATCCTTTGCTTACATTTTTCTGGGGCATCTACTATAAGCTAGGTACTGAACAAGGAGCTGGATCCATAATGGTGGACAAATTAAGCACCATTGCTGTCCTGATGGAGGTTGCAGGATTGTACAGAAGATAGGCAGTTATCAAACAGGCAAAAAAAAGGAAATAGCATAACTCAATTTGTATAAAAGTCTATAAGAGAAAAGAATATGGAGTGTGATAGAGAACTCAAGGGTCAGGGTGAGGAGGTATAGAACATGATATCTTAATCATCAGGGAGGGCCAGAGAACCCCTAAATTGTCATGGAACCAGCAATGAGATAAGGGGGAGCAAGAGAGGTTCAAGAGCAGAAACAGTAGGGAAAGGATTTGAGATAGGAGGTTGACAGTGTAGAGGAGCTGCAAGGACCACAGTGTGACTGGAGGTTATACAGGGGGTCAGAGGGAGAGTGGAGTAACATGGAATTGAAGAATAAGGAGCCAGATCATGGAGGCCTTTGCAAACCACTGGAGTTTGGATTTTATTCAAAGTGTCATGGGAAACCTTTGAAGGACTTCAAGCATAGCCACTGGGTAACCAGCTCTAAGTGTCTTTAAATGCTTTAGTTATTTTTGTTTCTCTTTGCTTTTGCTTATATTTGTAGAAATGATGAAGGGATACTTCTGAAAATGTGTGGCACAGAAAGGAATCCAAATTTTAAGGGCCTTAAATCTTAAACAATTTGGGAGGCCCTCTTTAGGGAAAAGAACTCAAATTTACAAATATAAAATTAGGAACAGAGATATTCTTGGAAGGGCCCCATGGAAGTGAGGGAAGCCAGAGCTTAAGCTTCATTGTGTCTCATTATATCCACTCACTGCCTATATTGTGGAAAGGATTTTATAGATACCTCTGGCTTTAGGTGGGAACCAAAGTTGATTTTCAAGTTGAATTGTTTGGAGCATCCAATCATTATTCTTCAGAAGCCCTGTCCTTTTTTCTTCCTTTTTTCCCCCTCCTGGATCCCTCCACTGAATGCCCCCGACTCAAAGAGCTCAAGTTAAAAACTCATTTTTGTGATTGTCTTATAACTGATTTGCAGTTTTTCTGTTGGACTATTTCATCCTTCCACATAAGTGTATTGGTCTTTTGTAGCAATATCTCTCTGAGGGTTAGCATGAGTGTATCTGAAATGGTATGGGACAGGGAAATGGAATGGAAAACAGTTGATATGATTTATGTATGTTAGCATTTTGGAGATTCCATTTTCTGAGGAAAAAATACACTGGAAATATTCCAGGAGGCTGTTATAGTGATGTTCCAAAGTTTCACTTTTTAAGATCAAAGACCTTGGGAAGTTCAAGGTGCTTTATTGGGTCAGAGCCCCTTCCTCTGTTTGTCTGACATTCTTATCTCCTTTGAAATCTTACTGAACACTCTTACAATCCCTTACCCTGTTTGTCAAGCTGTTTTACTATAAGAAATGGTGTCTATTCCATGAAATGCTCTCTCTAAAGAAATAGTACTCTGTGCTTTTATAAAATAGAGGGAAAGATGAGCTGGCTAATTTATTCCATTCCTAACGCTTTGTAACAAAAGTTGAAATGAATGAAAATGATTGAGTTTGTAGGCCTGGTCTGCAGATACAAAAAACTGCTGGAAACTGTTGAGTGTGGAATGGCTTTAATTTACTGCATGGATCTCAGCCCATGATATGCTGCTTTTTGTTAACTTTCATAAAAGAGAAAGAAATACAGAGAGCAAGAGCTTTCAGAAGGGCTGTAGTTGAAAAGAAGCAGTACATGAAGCTCTAAGATTGTGACTTACATTAAACAATGGGGTATTATTCTGGTAGGAGGGAAGATGATGGGGACAGGTCTGTGGGAGATGTGGAGGGTGAGGCTGACAGACTCCTCAGTGGGAACTGGGACAGATTACATCCTGGTTTTCCCCACTGGCAGGAAGGCCTGGAGATGCATGGGGGCAACCTAACCTAGGACTTGCATGATGAATCAGGAGGTCGTGAGGATACCGTTTCACTCTCTACACCAAGAATACTGTCCCTGTATTTTCTGTATGTGACTTCAATATCAATGTGTTTGATATTGCCTGGACTAAAAAATGTTAATGTTCCTTTTTCTACTCCAATACTGGTGGTTCATTAAGATGGATATGATGGGGTCCTGCATTGATACCACATAGGTGTAGGTGGAGAACATCCTTCAGTACACCTATTCTTTGCTCCTAGTTTTCACATTTTGATTTAATTGTACAGCATTGTGCTGCTGAGAACTGTAACTCCAGCCTCCCACAAAGTACTTGAGTTGGGCATCCTGGATGATTTATAGCAACATTTAATCATCAGGCCTTTGGTTTCCATGTCTTATAAATACAAAGAAAGCAATCCCTGTCCCCATCCCATGGAGAGGACAGAATGGTTATTCATGTCTTATTATCACATCCTTAATCTTTTCCTTCTTCTTCTTTTTCTTCTTCTTCTTCTTTTTTTTTTTTTTTTTGTGGGTAGTATTGAAACCATCTGGGCTGCTTTGAAGTCAGTTTATTTTACTAAATTAAACTTTTTCAGATTGTTCTCTTTTTCTTTACAGGATGCCATGCAGCATTTAATTAATTCTGGCACAAGTACACCTGTGTTTGTAAATCTGACAATTTATTCTGTAGATGAAGGAAGCTGGAGTCCGAAATTTGTGCCAAATTAAATCTGTTGGTAGGCTTTGGGTTTTTTTTCCTTCTTGATATTATTTTAAATTAAATGTTTCCCTGTGTGGTTAAATATCTTTGGCTTTCAGTATCAGTTTACTTAAAGAAACAGTGACTAAAGACATAGGACTTATAGTCAGAGAGAACCAAGTTCAACTTACTGTATGACCTTAGGGAAGTCAGTTTATCTTTATGGGCCCTGGTAGCCTCATGTGTAAAATGGTGATTGTGGGAGCCGCGTCCAAGATGGCCCCAGTGATCCCTGCCTCCTAGTATTCATGCCGCATGTAGTCTCTTCCTATGTTGAATAAGGTTGACTTGTTCAACAAATAAGATAGTGTGGAAATGATGGTGTGTGACTTCTGAGGCTGGGTAATCAAAGATGTTGTGGCTTTTGCCTTGCCCTTTCTCTTGGATTGCTCAGTCTGGGGAAAGCTAGCAGCCATGTAGTGAGGATAGTCAGGCAGTCCTAGGCACAGCCCACATGGCAGGAACTGAAGTTTCCTGCCAGCAGTGAGCACCATGTACGTGAGCTATCTTGGAAGCACATACTCTAGTCTTGGTGAAGCCTTCAGATGTCTGCAAACTTGGCCAATGTCTTGACTGTAACCTCATGAGAGAGTCTCAGCTAGAAACATCCATTTAAGTCGTTCCCCAATTTCTGACGTACAGGAACTGAGAGAGATAATAAATGTTGATTGTTTTGAGCTACTGAACTTGGGATAATTTGCTCCACAGCAGTAGATGGATGATACAATTATAATGACAGTACCCCCTAGTAGGATTGTTGAGAGGATTAAATGTGACACTGCAAAGGCTTTGCACAGAGTCTGGCACATAGTGTCATTCAGAAAGATAAAAGTGTTAGTTATGGATGGAACTTGACACTTGAGGATCAGTTCTTCTCTCCAGCACCTGTATTCCAAAAGCTTTATGGGGGCTCTGCATTTAGATGATAAATCATTCCAGATTTATAGCCAGCTCTTGAGTGAATGGTAAATTGGGTGACATATCTGATCCTTATGTCCTGCCTCACATGTTCTTATCTCACTTTTTAATTTCAGCCTTGTGTTGCAGTCAGCTACAGGGCACTGTTAGCCTGATGGCCCTGCTTCAGCTGCACAAATGCCTCTTGCTCAGTCCTGGGGCAGCTTAGTGCACATTAGCATGTACGCTTTTAACTGTTTAGACGCGTGTGAGAATCTGAACCTATTGGAAATGGGAGGTGGTGGGTAAATACTCCCTCTTTCCACCCTTTGGCTAGATCATACTAAAGCACCCTCTATATGGCTTCTTGGAGTTGTCCCTTGTGGAATGGAGATCTGCTGCCCACAGTGGAGGTCTGCTCAGTAGTGCTCAGTAGTGCACCTTTGGATTGATTGGTTTTCTCTCCTTCATCTCACTCCTTCCAGTCCCCCACTCCTGTTCCTTGGGCTCACTGCCTAAAATCAACTATCTGCATGCCAGGCTGTATGTCTCTGGTTCTGCCCCTTGGAGGTTACCTTAGGCTGCAACAGATGGCTCTAGTAAGAGTTGGCTGAGTGTTGCTTGCTTTATATGTGTTCCTGAAACCATTACCATGATACCTGCTTTTACTCCCTTCAGTGGTTTTCTACTGTTCTCAGGAATAAGTCTTAAACATCTCACACAGTGGCAGGGACCTCCACAAACTGGGTCCTAACCATACCTTCAGTCTCCACCCCCAACTTCTCCATCCTCTCCTATCTCTTCTCTACGTTGGCCTTACTGGGCTTTGTTCAATTCCTTTTATGTGACAATCTTTCTGTTGCCTCTGAACCAAGAGCATGCTATTTCTTCTTACTGCTTGGCCAACTGTCACTCATTGTTCAGACCTCAGCCTAAATACAGTATCCCTAGGAAGGCCTTGAAGATGTCATATCATTTTATTTTATTTTTAAAATACGGAATGCTTCTTGAATTTGCATGTCATCCCTGTGTAGGGGTCATGCTAATCTTCTCTGTATCATTCCAATTTTAGTATGTGTTCTGCCAAAGTGAGCACTTGAAGATATCATTTTAAATATCCCCATATCAATCTGAATTTCTTTCTTAACACCTATTGTACTTGTATTTTCTTAATGTTCACATTTCCTCCTTGAATGTCAACTTTATGAGGCCAGGGGCTATGACTTTCCAGTTCTCTATTGCTTAATGTTTGGCTTAGAGAACATTTCAATAAATGTCTATTCAGTGGAAGAAAGAATTTAGGCAAAATTCACTTGGCTGATAAAATATCTGTGTGGGGGGCACCTGGGTGGCTCAGTCGTTAAGCGTCTGCCTTTGGCTCAGGTCATGGTCCCAGGGTCCTGGGATCGAGTCCCACAATGGGCTCCCTGCTCCGTGGGAAGCCTGCTTCTCCCTCTCCCTTGCTTGTGTTCCCTCTCTTACTGTGTCTCTCTCTGTCAAATAAATAAAATCTTTAAAAAAAAATACCTGTGTGGGTTTTTTTTTTTTTTTTTGCCTTAGTCTCTCCCTTTAAAACATGAATCCTATCCAAAAGGGCCTCCTCAAGGTGCTGAAACAAAATACTACTTTAATAGCAAAAATGACAAATTTGTTGGTAGTAAAAGGATTAATTTTACAATTACCTTTCTTTTTTTGTCATTATAAAAGGCAGTATCTTCAGCTGGCATCAACTGACTGACAAGCTCCCCTAGTACTTTTTTTTTTTTTAGCAGGGGGAGGGGCAGAGGGAGAGGAAGAGAGAGAATCTTAAGCAGGCTCCACACCCAGCATGGAGCCCAATGCAGAGCTTGAACTCACAAACCTGAGATCAGACCTGAGCTGAAATTAAGAGTTGGATGCTTAACTGACTGAGCCTCTCAGATACCCCACCCCCAGTACTTTAGATTATAATTCAGTATACAAAATTTGATTGACAGACAACTTTTAGAGATCATCTTTATTGGATATAGTCTACCTCTGCAAAAGTAAAACTTGTAGTTTTAATTCATGTAATCTAAGCTCTATTTAAATAGAACAGACTTTTTGCTTCTAATGTATGTAGAAAGAGCACCCATTTGATGGGTCAATACGACACGAGAGGTGCCCATCCTGGGAAATCTAGCCTTTTCAGAAACAGCAACACAATTCAGATGGCAGAGGGTTGCATCAGGATTCTGCTTGTATATTTAAGGATAGAGTCTTTATGAATGTGATCATGCGTGAAAATATATTAGGGTAAAGTCCCATCTTGTATTAGCTGGCATCATATGGTCTAAATTTGTAAACAAATACTAAAAATCTGATATTATATCAGAATTGACTTATGGTACAGGTAAGAAGCCTGAACAATGCTGTACTTAAGACAAGTTTCATTGATGAATATGTTTATAAAATGGAAGTCAACTCTGTTGACTCAGTAATGCACAAAGATAGCTCCTTTGATATTTTGCAAAGGGTTGTGTACTGAATTTATTATGTCTTTGGCAGTGATAAAGATCACATAGTTCATGTAGCAGGAAACCACTCATTCATTTAACAGATATTTATTGTGTGCCTACTATGTTCCAGGCACTTCTCCGGGCATATGAGATACCACAGGAGCAAAATATATCTTAGCAAGTTCCCTTCAAGAACAGATTTTGCCATGACAAAGGGATTTGCAAAACCACATGGAGAGGAAATGGTTGACATCATTGGGAATTAGTGTTGGTCAGGCTGCAGGAAATTGTCAGCAGATTTCCCACGGTATTTTCTGAAGAATGAGGATCTTCCAGAGCGGAAGCAGTGTCATGCATTTCATCTAGATCCAGCTGTTACAGCAGTTTATTTGAAGACTCGAAATGTTCTTTTTCTCTAAGGAAATTGAGATATCATTGAACTAAGTTAATTGAATTCAGGTCTCCCTCAGCCACAGGGTTTCCCTCTGGTGGAGGTGACCCCTCTTTCCTCTCCCTAGGATCAGGGGAGACTTAGCCAGACAGTGAGTTGTTGCTGAAAACCCGAGAGCAATTGATCATGGACAAAGAAGACAAAGGCTATAGGGAATCATAGAAATTGAGGACAACCCACATTTTAATCTAGATCTGATAAGGTAAAGTACATTAGAAAGTAATTCCTAGAACAAAATGAAAGCAATCTTGAATGTCCAATCTAGATCAGAGGTTCGGAAGCTTGGGTGGGTATCTGAATCACCTGTGGTAAAATGAGAGATTCTTCACCCTAACCACAGCAATTTTGATACATACTGAAATTTGAGAACCACTCACCTGGATGTTAAAATCCATTTGGTGATGAACTCTCCAGTATACTTCTCCAAAGATTTCCAGAGTCTTTGGGCAAGATACTAACACTCTATGCTTCCTGAGATGGACTCCTCCTTTTATTTCTAAAAAAAACCTGCATAACAAATAAATTTTAGAAATCACAAAAATTACAATGTAAATTCTTGCTGGTTAGTAAGATTTAGTTAACTAAGGAAATTGTACATGACTAAGGGTGCTGTGGTTCAATCTTAGATCAAGTATTCCTTTGATTAATTGGGAAACTATAAATATTTTCATTTGCATTAGCCAGACACTACAGTTAGCGTCTGAGTTTGGACCACTATGTAACTAGAGATCTTTAAACCTTAAAAGAGCTTTTATTTAAAATGTATGCCAAAAGTATATGGAATCAAGAAAATCACTTAACAGTGGGAAGATGGGAACTGCATTAATGGGGTTGTTATTGCTATTTGGTAAAGTCAGTGGTTTGGATGACTTAAATCCAAAGAGAATCTTGTGGGTTTTGTTTTCTCTCCTTTGTTACTCAATTTAATGTATTTCTTAACTAAGAAGCAAATACCTTTAACAATACTAGATTATAGGGGTGCCTGGGTGGCTCAGTCAGTTAAGCGTCTGCCTTTGGCTCAGGTTATGAACCCAGGGTCCTGGGATCGAGCCCCACAATGGGCTTCCTGCTCAGCAGGAAGCCTGCTTCTCCCTCTCCCACTCCCCCTGCTTGTGTTCCCTCTCTCACTGCCTCTCTCTCTGTCAAATAAATTTAAAAAAATCTTTAAAAAAAAGAATGCTAGATTATATAGATCCTTGGTAGCCATGTCTGCAAAGATTTCTTCTAGAAAGATGGTGGGAACAATTGTTCCTTTGATTCTGCCTCCCAGCATTCGGAACTTGATATATGTATTTTATCTTTTGCAGCACATCATTCTATTGCTAAAATTCTTTGAGTTTTTCTTTGCAAAAAGCCATGGAAATTTACCAGGGTAAATCATAGATCATTGCAGTAATTGAATCCAACAAACTGAAATTGCACAAAAAAAATGAATATACAGATTTAAAAAAATTGGCAGGTCTAGTAATTATTTTACGTATTGTTTAGTCCCAAGGAGAAATGAAAAATAAGTTATGATTTGAGTTTTATATAGTGTAAGAAAATGAGGCTTTGAAGTACTAACAATTCAGAAACTCTCACAATCCCTATCTAAAACAAAGATCTCTGTCTTCTGCAGTGTTTTCTCGAATTAGAAGCCTATGTTTACCAGCTGCTGTAAATCACTTTTTCCTTTATTATAGCATTTGACACTATGATACCTTCAAGTGGGTGTTGCTTATCTTGGGAGGGGTGGTGAATGTTGAATGAATATGAGAGGGAATCATAGCTATTTAACAACGGTTTGCAAAGGTTCCAGGGTTCTAGGGAGGGAGCAGGAAGTATTAATTTAAAAACAGTTTGCAAAGCGAAAAAGAAGACAGAAGAAAAAAGCATTTTATTTCTTAATCTGTTTGGATTACCTCTAAGGAGATGAGTAATGAATGAAATTTGGGGTTAGTACACAGGAAGGGCTCTTAAGAGGCAGTCTAGACTTTAGGCTGTCTTTTTCTTTTACAAAACTCCTCCTAAATTTTTTTTTAGAGAAAGTTCTCTGCCATATTCTTACACACTTTGAAGGAAAGGGAATTAAGAAACTCTAACAATCAGTGTCGTGTCTAATAAACTTCATCAAAATTGTTTTCTTTGAAATATATTTTTTTAACTTCTCAGACTGCAATTTGTGTTTCATAGGATTTGTAGTCATTTTACATCTTGGATTTGCATAGTTCACTTTTCTGTGTGTTTTAAAAAAAACTGGTCCAAGTCATTTTAAATTCTAAAATACTTTGCAAAGTCACTACCCTTTACTTTAAAATTTCAAGTTGTGTTAAGTTAGCCATATTTCTCTAAGCTTTCAACAGAGGTATCACTCTGTTGTCACTGGTACATTTTAAACTACTATTGGGAAAGATTTTCTAATAATGTTAGGTCTTCCATATATCTTTCAGGGTAGTTATGAAAGTTTGAATGTAGGATTCACTTAAGATGGGTCTATCAAGGAAGGATGAATCCTCTGTATATCTCCTTAACTCCAGTGCTACATAAAAGAAGGAAAACAGTTTTAAAAAAAGAAATTTGTTTGGGATGCCTGGGTGGCTCATTTGTTTAGCGTCTGCCTTCAGTTCAGGTCATGATCTCAGGGTCCTGGGATCAAGTCCTGGATCAGACTCCCTGCTCAGCGGGGAGCCTGCTTCTCCCTCTGCCTCTGCCACTCCCCCTGCTTGTGCTCTCTCTCTCTGTCTCTCTGACAAATAAATAAATCTTAAAAAAAAAGAAATTTATGTAATTCCTGTAAATAATATACACGAATACATTGCAGACCTTGGTGAGCATTACAAAAATTTCTTTACTGATCCCCTGAGCTTGAAAGCCAACTGCATTTCCTTTTCCTTAACAACTTCCACGCTCCAGGGGATGGCTCTCACTGTCTTCCAGGCACTTCAGACGACAGAATTTGTCACCTGCACTTCGCCCTTTACCTCAAGCTACCTCGGAGGCTATTTTCTGCTGCTGTAGAAAATCAGATTTTCCTTGATGAGCATTTTTGCCTGGCTGTGGAATGGGTGGGACTTCTCCCAGAAATGAGTATTTATTCTAATTTAATTACCAGGAGGCCCAGTTTCCTTGACTACCATGTCTCCATGGAGGCTGTGTGCAAGGCCTTTCCCTGGATTCCTTAGTTGCCTCTATTCTGAAGAGTTAGTTACCTAGTAGTTGGAAGGTTCCGGGCTGCTGCTTCTCTTTGTTCCTATCCCATTCCCATGGATTGCAGTTTATCCCCTTGATGAAAGTTTTACATACTTACACACAAATAATAAACTTGTGTACCAGCTTACAACTTAAAAAAAGCTCCTCCATGGGGGAATGGCTCTATAAATTTTGGTGTATGCGTTTGCTGAATATTATGCAACCCATAAACATCCAGAGTTTCTAGTAACTCAGAAAAATGGTTGTTAACCTAAGTGAGGAAAGCAGGATGCAAAATCATATGTACATTATGACCACAGCCATGTTACGAAAGAACTCTGCTGACTTCTAAAAAGTTTATGCCTAGAGAAAGTCTGAAAGAAAATTTAGTAAAAGCAAATTCACTTCTTTTCATTAATTGTTTTCAAAATTTTTGTAATGGATGTATCACTCTAAAAGTGTAAATAAAAATTCAGTATTTTCCCCTTTAAACAGAGCTTACTAATCATTATTAGATTCCCTTTTGCTTTTCCATAACTTGAAGGAGAAATTCCTCATTCTATAAGTGATGTAGATAGATGTGAGAAATAGAGAGGAAAAGGTATATAAATAAAAGTAATGTTTTAGTTCACCAAATTTCATAAGAAGTGTATAGACTAATACTTAATGAATATCTCAGTGATTGAAATGATTCAGTAGAAAGCTACTTATAACTTCTTACTTTAAGTAATTTTACTTTCCAGTCTTGGCTCTGACAAGAGAGGGTCTAGTTTTAAATAAAGCACTTTTTTTTTTATTAGTTTCAGAGGTAGAATTCAGTGATTCATTGGTTGCATATAATACCCAGTGCTCATTACATCACGTGCCCTCCTTAATGTTCATCACCCAGTTACCCCCTGTCCCCCTGCCTCTCCCCCCTCTAGCAACCCTCAGTTTGTTTCCTATGATTAAGAGTCTCTTGGGGCGCCTGGGTGGCTCAGATGGTTAAGCGTCTGCCTTCGGCTCAGGTCATGATCCCAGGGTCCTGGGATCGAGTCCCGCATCGGGCTCCCCGCTCAACGGGGAGCCTGCTTCTCCCTCTGCCTCTCTCTCTCTCTCTGTCTCTCATGAATAAATAAATAAAATCTTTAAAAAAAAAAAAAGAGTCTCTTATGGTTTGCCTCCCTCTCAATTTTCATCTTATTTTTCCTCCATTCCTCTATGTTCATCTGTCTTGTTTCTTAAATTCCACATATGAGTGAAATCATATGGTATTTGTCTTTCTCTGACTGACTTATTTCACTGACCATAATACCCTCTAGTTCCATCCACATCATTGCAAAAGGCACGATTTCATTCTTTTTGATGGCTGAGTAATATTCCTGTGTGTGTGTGTGTGCGCGCACGTGTGCGCGCGCGTGTGTGTATACCTCATCTTCTTTATCCATTCATCTGTCGATGGACATCTGGGCTCTTTCCATAGTTTGGCTCTTGTGGACATTGCTGCTATAAACATCGGGGTGCATGTGCCCCTTTGGATCACTACATTTGTATCCTTTGCATAAATACCTAGGGTAGCTCTATTTTTAACTTTATTCATGTAAATATAGAAAAATTGTTGAAGACTTTAATTTGATATGTTCTGTTTTATTTGTGATCATCAAATTTTAATCTAGGATAAATCCTCCAATTCAAAGATGTAGAAATTGAAACGCTGAGAGCAGAGGGATTTGCCACAGTGAGTGGCAGTGCTGAGCCTAGAATGCACATCTCCAGACTGCCATTGGAGTGCCTTTCCCAGCATGACTCTCTGTCTCCCAGAAGCCAAACAAAATTCAGAGTCTTCTTTGGTCTGGGACAATTTTAGTTTTGCACTGCTGTTTCATCTGACATGCAAAGTGTCAGAGCCAATGAATATGAGAAGAACAGTTTTCCATATGTCTGCTCTTCCAAAACTAACTTGCACTGGCAGTTGAAGCACCAGAACAAGTTAGAAGACTTCAGTGCTCAGTACTGGGGCAGGACCCTCTTTCTAACGCGTATCACCTGAGCAGCATGCTTGCAGACAATGACCACATGCTGTTTGTACCAGGGAGTGGGAAGTGAACTTGGGAAAGTATATTTCCAAAAATGCAAATGTCTATAGACAGTTAATAAAGAGACCTTGTGGGAAATAATTCCCTCTGTAGCCTTTGTGCTGCTTTTCTAATGTAGAGCTAAGGAAGGGGATGGGCACGTATTCTGGCTTCCATTTTTTTTGTGTGTTATAACACTGCTTTGGGTGCTGCCCTGTCTATTACTGCTTCAAAAAAACCACAATTCCTTATGGAAAAACAATTATTTTGACTGGTTGGGAAGAAGTTTGCATTTTCTGTCTCTTTAGAAGATGGGGAATAAGAAGAGGGAAACGTGACATGTCTCACATTACTCTCTGTTTGGCAGTTTCTTGGTAAACTATTCAGCCTTGGGATCTGTGCACTTGATGCCAAGATTATATCAGTAATTTCAAAGGTGTATATTTCTACGTTATCATTTTAAACACGGCTCTCTGCATTTTTGCCCTTATGGAAGCTTCGTAAATTAAAGTGGAGTGGATTTTTTTTTTATATCACCTTTAAAAACATTTGAAAACTTACAAAAATGCTTTTCAGATATGTAGTATCGTGTATTTCTTATAACACTCCTCTGGGAGTATGTATCATTATTTGCATTTTAAAAATGAAGGAAAACTAAATTGCAACTAAAAATTGGCAGTAGAGCGTGGTCTTCCCATGGCCCCTGATCTCAAATTCCTTGTCCTTTTCCCTATCTCCTATGATTTATGGCCCCTCTGCTGGAGGGTCCCCATTCCATTTACAGGATAAAAATTCACTAAAACTTTTACACTTTGTGTAACAAAGCTCTTCTGAAATTGTCCTTTATTGCTTGTGTGAGTCTGTATAATCTGCATCTATCACTGTGAGGGAAGGAGTAATGGAGCAATAATAACTTTAGAAGTTTCTCCTGCGATAATTTTTTTGGGGTAAGATTTGATTCATTTTGCTATGTTTAAACCCTGCAAATATTTATAAAATGGTGGTTGAATAATGGTTTTGTTAGAAATACCTGTTCATTCTGATTCAGTTCATTTTTTTTTTTTAATGTGTGGTAAGCACAGACTTAATAAGACAGAATAGTGGTATTTTTATTTTTTATTTATTTTTTTAAGATTTTATTTATTTATTTATAGAAGAGAGAGAGACAACACAAGCAGGGGAAGTGGGAGAGGGAGAAGCAGGCTTCCTGCCGAGCAGGGAGCCCGATGTGGGGCTCGATCCCAGGACCCTGGGACCATGACCCGAGCCGAAGGCAGACGCCCAACGCCTGAGCCACCCAGGATAGTGGTATTTTTAACTTAGGCTTTCTGTTTGCTCGCTCAGGTAATTTTTTGGCCGTCAGGAAGAAGGGCGTTATCATTAGTTTTCATAGGACAGTCCATAGTTTCTGTTCTTGATAATGTACTTTAGACTATGATCTGAGTCAGTAATTGCTGAATACATGTGTGTGTGTATAAAAATTTATTATATATATGTGTATATATTTTTTTCTCTCTAACCTTATGAACCTGGCATAAATGAAAAATTATGATGCTACTTGTCCACCTTCTACCATACTGCTCTTCAATACCATTTTTCTTTTTGTATCCCTTTTCTCATTCAAAAAATCTTTATGGAGAATCAACTGTGAAACCTGGACACGGAAGAGAGAGTGACTTGCCCAAGATCTCATGGCTAAAAGTGGCATGGTCAGAACTTGAAAAAAAACCTGTCTGGTTAAAAGCCACAGTCTTAACTGCTAAGAGTGACATGTGACATTATGACATGTGCTGTGTGTGTGTGTGTGTGTGTGTGTGTGTGTGTGTATGAGGGAGGGAAGGAGAGAAGAAGAGAGGGAGAAGAGAGAGAGAGAGTGCATTGAACACATAAAACACAGTCTTCCCTCTCCCAGTCTTTTCAAAGGGCAACAAGTTAGGAGTCATGCAGTGTTGCCTAGACGTATATAATGTCAAGAAAATAGGGCTTGGTAGCATTTCAGTGGGAAAACATGGATACATGTAAGTGAGATTAATCACTTTTAGTGAAAAAGAGACATTTTCTTAGTGACCTTTCTTTTCTTTTTTTTTTTTTAAGATTTTATTTATTTATTTGACAGAGATAGAGACAGCGAGAGAGGGAACACAAGCAGGGGGAGTGGGAGAGGGAGAAGCAGGCTTCCCGCTGAGCAGGGAGCCCGATGTGGGACTCGATCCCAGGACCCTGGGATCATGACCTGAGCTGAAGGCAGACGCTTAACGACTGAGCCACTGAGGCACCCCTATTTTCTAATTTTTGACAAATTTTTAATCCTTCGTATTTCAAAAACTTGAAGCATACAGTGATTGAAAATGACTTCATGATTTTATGCTGGAAAAATATTGGGAACACAGAGTGATCTTTCCCCTCTGCAAAGATCTCAGTGCTAAGTGTTATGGAGAGAATGTAATACAAAATGTGAACATACTCTGACTTATTTGCCCTACATCAGGGCAAAAGGAGGAAGACTGGACCTAACTCAGTGTACCCCTTAATGTGATCTACAGATTGGTGCTGCTGACCAGACTGATTGTAAACAGCTTGTGACCAGACAGATACAAACATTGAGAGTGCTTAGAAACATTTGGGTAATTGGAAGAAATTTGAAAGTGTAATTTTATGCCTGTTGAATCTAGTGATAGAAACAATGGCATTTTCTGTGCCTTTTGTTTTTATTTTCTTGTTTTCTCTAATTTCATTGAGGTATAATTGACAAATGAAATTGTATATATTTAAAGCGTACAACCTGATGATTTGACATATGTATACATTG
The DNA here is from genome assembly GCF_002201575.2 of Neomonachus schauinslandi. Taxonomy (NCBI): domain Eukaryota; kingdom Metazoa; phylum Chordata; class Mammalia; order Carnivora; family Phocidae; genus Neomonachus; species Neomonachus schauinslandi. The sequence goes on from NC_058404.1 coordinate 79,498,179, forward strand.
TGAAGTGATTACTGTGATCAAGTTAATTAACATGTCCATCACCTCACACAGTTACCATTGTTTTTTTAGTGAGAAACTTAAAATTTACTCTCTTAGCAAAGTATACAATATGGTATTATTTATTTATTTTTATTATATTTGTATTATTACTATTTTTAGAGAGGGAGAGACAGAGTGTGGTGGTGAGGGGCAGAGGGAGAGGGAGAGAGAGAATCCCAAACAGGCTCCGTGCCCAGCACAGAGCCCCATGGTGGGCTTGATCTCACAATCCTGAGATCGTGAATGAAATCAAGAGTCTGGTGCTTAACTAACTGAGCCACCCAGGCACTCCATGAGATAGTATTATTAACTGTTGCTGCTACACTGTACATTAGATTCCCCAGAATTTATTCATTTTATAACTGAAGGCTAGTACCCTTTGACTAGCATCTCCATGTCTCCTCTACCCTTCAGCCCCTGGTAACCACTATTCTATTCTCTGTTTCTGTGAGGGTTTTTTGTTTTTTGTTTTTTTTAAGATTTCATTTATAAGTGAGATCATACAGTATTTGTCTTTTCTCTTGCTTATTTCACTTAGCATAATATCTTCTAACTTCATCCATATTGTTGCAAATGGCAGGATTTCCTTCTTTCTCATGGCTGAATGATATTCTATTATATATATATTCATATGTATGTGTATAGATATCAGCACGTGCATATACATATAATGCACGTATATCACATTTATATATATCATATTTTCTTTATCCATTCATCTGCCAATGAATACTTGACTATTTCCATACCTTGGCTATTTTGGATAGTGCTGCAGTGAACATGGATGTTTTTATTTACTTTTTCTGGTAATTCATCTCTGCTTTATTTTGCAAAAATGTCTGCTTATTTTGGATTGAAAATTTAAAAAGAGCAAACTAGTTTTCTATTACAGATAGCTTGAGAACACTACACTAAACCACAATCAAGTTTGTTATTGAACTGAAAATAATGTGTTTTAGAAACACATTGACTATAAAATACCAGATTAAAATATGTAAATTGCAGCATTCGATATTTTTCAAAACTTGGCCAACTAGGTGAATAAGATCCAAAGGATTCTGGGGGTTTGCAACCACATGGAGGCAATTTTTGCTTAATTCCCATGAGAAATTTTGACAAAAACTTGGGAGAGGCCAAGCCTTACTAACTAGCCTACCAATTGAGTGTCTTCACGAAGATAGCATGAGGATATCTTTGCTTAGTTTCTCACCCAAGGAATTGTTGTATAAATATCCATTTATTCATTCATTCATTCGTTCATTCATTCATTCATTCATTCATTCATTCAATGACTGTTGGGCACCTTGTAAGTGCCCAGCACCACTCTCTGCATATTAGAATGTGCTAAGGGAATAATATGAGGGGTTGTCTGTATACATACAAACATTTTTAGAGATGATTTATATATAAGCTCTTTGAGTTCCTTGATTGACCCTTGAAGATCTCAGGCCCACTAAGCACATTTACAGAATGTTCTTAGCTGACTGGACTTCAACCATGCTTTTCCTATTCTCCTGGCCCCCATTATCTGTCACCCCAGTTTTTTAACTTCTGCCTTAGGAATGGACCCAGAAGATAGCAAATGGAGCAGGACAGTGGGAATCACAGAAGAATGCAAAAGCTAAAGCTGGGCCACGGTTGCAGAAGCAACCTTCCCTGCAAAAGTCATTGGCTTTGGCAAGTAGGTGTGGGAGGTGTGAGACCCCTGAGGACACAGCAGCCTACATGCACACCAGTGTCGTTTTAACATCAAGTTAGCAACATATGTGTAACATAGAAATCAATCAAGACCTTATTGCTGAATCAGCCAGTTTGATTCTTCATCAGGCAGAGAAAGCAAGATCACAGTGCAATTCCTGCTTAGAATCCCATTTGGTAAAATGTAACCTCTGACATTCTGCTGAGTGATCTTTTGGGAGTTCTAAAGACATAACATGCCTTTAGAAAATAACACAATCTTTCCCTTTCGATTTGACTTCCTTTTATTTTATTTATCTTGATTTATCACTGATAAGTTTGTTGTTATCATAAAATAGAAAGTTTCCATCATAGATGGCATTCATGATGCTAAGTTGTAAAATAGTGTGTTCTACTGATGGATGTCCAGATAGCATTGAGTGGAGGAGGCCTAATCATTCAATCTCTGTCAGCAATTAGGCTGGATTCATAAACAAGAACACATGTGGAGACTGTGGTATTGACTAGAACAGCTAGGTACTTTTTAGCAAGGTTTACAAGGTCTTGATTTTTCTCCATGTGATGTGTATGGGAGAAGTTGGGGAGGTCAAGAGGAAATAAGCATAAGTCAAAGGGAGACTTGTAAAATAAACAGCAACATCTGGCAAATGACTTCCTCCCATGCACATAGGAAAGACTCTTATTCGGGGCAGTGACTGAGAAATGTTTTTCTTGGCAACATGTTAGCTTAATGTCCATCCGATTTAGGAATGAGGTTTGCTTAGGGTTGTAATATTTCTCTTGCCGATGGTGTGGACTCTAAGGCCTAATGCTCATAATAGCAACCATCCATTTGGCCATTCTTAAGAATCATTAGGTTTACTCTGAAGTGTTTTCAAAAGATATTTAAACATTAAAGCCTCATAATTCTTCCTTATCTAAAGTTTTATTTATATCTTCTTAGTGCACTACATTATTTACACTGGAGAGGTCTGGTGCTGCATTTCTCTTTGCTCAATTAACAAAAAGAACATTAAATTCTAACGATTCCATATATCACCTCAGACATACCAATATGTACAATCCATTTGTAATTTCTTGATGTGTAACTATTCATATTAAATGATTAGGAATAAATTTAATATGCAATAATTTGATATTTTATATCTCAGCACTGGCTTTACAAAGGGTGCTTTCAGGCCTTTTCTTACCAAAATAGACAGATTTTTATTGTTTTTGCAGACTAAAAAAAAAAAAAAGTAATGCATATATTAGGAAAATAAACAAAACAGAAGCTTACAGAATAAAAAACTTTGGGGTCTTTCATCTAGGTCATATCAAATACAATTCCATGTTGAGTTTGTGCAAACTCAGATATGAAGTATTAAAATTTTTTATTTTCCTATGGTATTCACTATCTTTAGGTTAATATAAAGATAGCACAACTTTATAATTCAATTTATGGGACTTGTGTAATTTGCTTCTCCATGCCGTGGTGATTGAGAGGTGTTTTCTCAGTTCTGGGGAAGGGAGTGGGATAAGGGCACATTCCTCTGAGGGGCTCAGTGGGATAGAATGTCCACCAAATTTCTCATCTCGCTGTTCTTCCCTTCCTCCCATTTCTGTCACTGCCATTTATGAAAAGCAGATGGAAACAATGTGATTTACACATAGAATAATTCTATTTAATGTTATGGGAAATGTAGATGTCTTAGTTTTGGGGTTTTTATGACAATGTTGTTTTTTTAGTTGCAAGTCTTTCACATAGTGTAACCATCTGCTCTTCAGAAGCCATGCAATTCTTAATGCAGGACTTCATGTGGGAATCTATCCGTGACCTACAAGGGAGAGAGAAAAGTCCTGGGATTTCCAGTGGTGGAATTTATCAGAGTAGCCATTATCTGAATAGCAGGCCTACCGGGACGTAGTAGGATTGCTGAGCAATCCTACATGAGTGAGAAAAACTGTCAGTCATACATGTAAATTAGTCATCCCCACCCACCGTTAGAAAAAACAGTGTAAAGAGTATAATTTACCTTCTTTTTAAAAAAAATATTTTATTTATTTATTTGAGAGAGAGAGAGGGAACACAAGCAGGGGGAGTGGGAGAGGGAGAAGCAAGCTTCCCGCGGAGCAGGGAGCCCGACGCGGGGCTCGATCCCAGCACCCCGGGATCGT
>NC_058404.1:79502082-79528347 GCF_002201575.2 Neomonachus schauinslandi
CCGAGCAGGGAGCCCGACGCGGGGCTCGATCCCAGCACCCCGGGATCATGACCTGAGCGGAAGGCAGACGCTTAATGACTGAGCCACCCAGGCGCCCTATAATATACCTTCTTGAAGAGACTACAGTGGAATTTAGAGGAGGGAGAGACACTCTCTACCTGGTGACATTTGACACAAGGAGTAGCTTTTGAGTGAGTGACTAAGGGGTTGGTGGAGGAATTTAGAAGAGCATCCCATGAAGAGGAAATCACATTCAGTGGTCACTTATTTTTTTAAATGACAGGAGGCCCTGTGCTCCTGAGTATCTCCCTCTAGAATTCCAGACCCATGTGGTCGACAGGCCACTGTAGTCCCTCCTTGGGTATATCACAAGTAACGTATATTGGTTATGGCACATGAGAACAGAAATAGACTGGAGGGAAGTTTTTATAGGGATCCAGGGTTCATTAACCCAAAGGGGGAGGAATGCAGCCATAAGAAGGCAAGGGAGCCAAGGTTTGGTTGGTGGTCTGGGACTTTCTGGCTTGCCTCTTCTCCTTCCTTTCTCTGCGCTGCTGTGAAGGTGGCAGGTAGTTTATGGCTTCCCCATTGCTCATGGGTTTACATATCCAGCTGTGTGAAAAGATTGAGTAAATTCTCTCTTGGACTTTATTCCTCCTAACAAAGGCTAGCAAAGAGTCAAAATAGTCTACGTCATTATCTCAACCACTAACCTATAACATGGAACAAAGTAATCAGCGAAAAATTATGTAGATGGTAGGTCAAATTTTGGGGCCATTGACAAAGAAGTAGGAGGAAGTTGCATTTGGTCTGACAGATCAGCATGTACTCTGACAGTGGTTTAATTCTTGCCTAATGAATATAGGTGAGCAGCCTGGGGGTGTGGCTTCCTATGACATGATGTGTTATAGGAAGGTTAGCTGCAGAGGAATAGGGAAGAATGGAACTGGGCACACACCCTGGGGGCAGGATTGGAAATGTAAGATTGTTTCCTAGTTCTAGAAGATATGCATTCTGGCCCTTTTACTAAGCCACAGGTAGAAAGGAGCAAGGCAGACAATTAGGCACCATAGAGATTGTGCAAAATGAGGACTTAGTTTTAGCAAATGGCTGTCAAAGTGAACTAAAGTATGGTGTTTAAGGACTGATGGGTCCCAGAGCCTGAGACATAGCTCGTCCCACAAGCTCATGTGAAGAGAAGGGGGCTTGGGGATCTGGGAACAAGAGTGGGGTTGGGGTGCTTAGGAGGGTGGGAGAGGGGTCAGCGTGGGGGATCTGAGGCGTGTCCTGTAAATGGATAATAAAGGCTTCTGACTTTATTCGCAAGAGCATTTCTTGGTGAGCTGAGAAAAATATGGGAGATTTTTGTATTTCTATGCTTCATTAGTCAAGATCAAGGTAGGCACAATCTGAAAAGTTACTTCCGTATCAAATTACACATAACTTGTCAAAAACACAAACAGTGAGTTGACTCTTACCTTGTCATTGACTTACATAATAACCCAGAGACAGTTTCTTCTACATAAAATGCAAAACTGCAACCAGAAAAATGATAATCATCAGTAAATGGTAGAGAGAAAAAGCCTTATTTCAGTGGAGAATTCCCAAGTTGATATTTTCATTTTTGAAAAAATGACGACCAAAGACACCTGTTTTGAATAACTGTTTCCCCTTCCCTCCCTCGTGCCCACAGTTTGATTTCTTTCTTTTTCTGAAGGAGGTGGTAATGAACATATATGTTGAAGCAGAATCTGTATGTTTACATTTCCTGTTTCTTCAACAGTTTCCCCTGTTATTTCTTTCTTGGACTCCATATTCCTTGTTAATGCTGAATACCAGAATATCTGCCTTTCCTCTAAGGCTTGAGGGCTCCCAATTAGATCCCATAACCTTCATGAAGCCTTTTTTTAGCTATTCTACCATCCGTCAGAATTTTCCAGAATGCTTTTTTTTCTCATAGTCATTACTACATATCTTAGTACTTGATTTTATGTGTTTTATGTAAGCTGTTCTTCCTCCCCACTGAGAGTGTCAGATTCCAAATCTTTGTTCTATGCTGATCTCTGTCTTTTAATGGAGAATGTCTACTTTTCTCTTGTCTCAGATGAATGTCCCATTTCCCCTTGAATCTTGCATTAGTGTTCCAGAACCCAGTTCCCTATACTTGAGTCCCTTCCAGAAGAGCCCATAGGGCCTAACAGTGCATTTCTAAGCCAGTCTCATGGAATCTTGCCTAAATTTACATAATTTATTTTCACCTTCCTGCCCCTTCTCAGGCTCTTTACCACTCATTCCACCTATTTCAACATGTGACTTTTTAGAGCCTGAGTTAGGAGAAAGGCACCCTCCTTCCTGCTCTTTTACTCTCTCACCACCACACTTACAACACTCTGACACCATATGTGTGGGGGTTTTCTCACACCAAGGAATTCCTTCTGACATCAGTTGGGTGTCCTAAAATTTAACTGAATTCTGACACTGTCTACCTGGAGAAGGCATTAGTTCCCACAGGTTAAGGGCTCAGTCCTGCAAGAATGCCCCCACTTCACACTCTGATCACAAGTAGTAGGTTCCTAGGTTACCCACAACTTTTGTCCAGCTTGGCTCTGTATCAGAGGTTCCCATGACATCCTCCCCCTTGGATTCGATTGTTTGCTAGAACAGCTTGCAGAAGTCAGGGAAACACTTACTTATGCTTACCAGTTTATTATATAGTAATAGATATGATAAAAGATACAGATGAACAGCCAGATGAAGAGATATGTAGGGCAAGATGTGTGGGAAGGGGCACAGAGCTTCCATGACTTCTCTGGGTATGCCACTTTCCCGACACCCAGAAGCTCTATGAACCCTGTACTTTTGGGATTTTTATGAAGGCTTCATCACATAAGCTTGATCGAGCCTTAACTCCATTTCCAGTCCTTGTTCCCCCTGGAGAATGGGTGGTAGGGCCAGAAGTTCTGAACTTCTAATCATGGGTTGGTTTTTCTGGTGACTAGCCTCCATCCAGGAGCCCACCAAAAGTCACTTCACTAGAACAGAAGATACCGACTATCACCCAGGAAATTCCAAGGAATTTAGGATCTCTGTATCAGGGACTCGGGTCAAAGACCAAGTATGAGAACAAAAGGTACTTCTAGTGTTCTTAACACTTGGGAAATTACTTGGGTTTTAGGAGCCAGGTGCCAGGAACCAGGGGCTAATACACATATTTTCTCTTTCACAGAACTCAGATTATCCCCCCAAGGCAAGATTTCTAGACTCTTGACTATAGTCCTCCTTGATCTGATGCTTCATGCCACCTATATGGCGTCTTTTAATGATCTTTTAATATTTTCCCCTATATTGTTGCTATTTGGGTCTGTGCCTCATCTCTGCTACAATATTTAATCTCCTATTTATGGCCACTATGTGAGGAAAAACACTGTTGTCTCCATTTTAGAAATGCCAGAACAGAAGCTTTAATAAATGGCATCATGCCCAGTGCCAACCCCCTCATAGATGGTAGAGGAATGATTCAAATCTATTTGAATAGATTTTTCTTTCCCCTGTATCACAGAGAAAGGGAACAGAGAAGCTCCACAGGTCAGACATGGATCTCCTCACTGAGAAAATGCAGCTGTGGAGAAGCCTTTCTTGCTGTGTGGATAATCCTCATAGTTGATGGATAGTTCAGAGTGGCCTTGACAGTGATGTTCAGCTTTTTAAAATAATGGATTTCATTGTGTTACTAAGATGAAAATATAATTCTAGTTAACATTTGGATACTTGTGGGAACTTAGCTTTCTGAATGTGTAATTTTGGAAGGAAACTGATCTGAAATAGGGATCTCAGCTTGCTTTATTTATGTTCTTTCCTATTGGTTATTTGAAGGGACATAAACTACCTGAATTTCAGATTGTCCCTGGGAGAATATTTGTTATAAAAATGTTGTGGGAAAAGGTCACTATGACTTAGAGAACCCACATTTGGCGGAGGGGAGAGTATTTAGAGCTAATTTTCTAAGGAATTATTGCTTCCCATTGAAAGGAAAGTTCAAAAGTGTCTCATTATTTTTCATTTAATCTTATCCAGAATGTCCAATATCCAGTTTCCTATCATCTGCAGTTATCACAGTGTGTCATTTTAATTTAAGGGGGAGGATATATACATAGTATATGCAAACGATCTCTCTATAGCATCTTCGTGGCTCTGTATGCACTTAGGAAATTTGTTTTAGTTGTTAAATCTTTGACTAATCAGTATGTCTGTGTTCAAAACACAAACTGCATAAGCACCCTTATGCTACAGGGTGATAAAAGGGGCATGCTAAATTTGGGTTTGTTGATTTGTTGAGGGGAATTAAAATTAGATTTATCAAGGGGGAATTTATAGATTTCATAAGTCATGCTGAAGATTATCATATAGAAATAATTGAACATGATTGTAAGACAATCGAAATGATATTAATTTATGTTTAAGTGTAGAGCTAATATTAAAATAGACATAAATATAGGAGATATTGTGTATTTACAATCTCTTTCAGCTCTAAAAATGTCAGTAACAATAACTGATATTTGTGCAAAGAAGATGGAGAAGGAATAGCCAGAGAGAGGGAAGGAAAACCAGAAGAGTGAACAGGGTGTTTTAAGGGGAAAGGGTGTTTTAAGGAGAAGAATTTCCTAACAGTCTTGAATATAATGTATAATATAATGTAGCAAAGAACTGTTAGAACTGGAAGACATCAGAGTACTTAATGAGTATAGTTGCACTGGAGTGTTAAGGGACAAAGTCACATCAAATGGACTGAGGAATGTGTAAGTGGCAAATAATGGAATCAATGAGTAAAAAATATTTTGAGAATGTTTTTGTAAAGAATAAAAGATATCTTGAAAGGAGTCTAGAGAAATGTAGATTAATGAATGTTTAATTAATTTATTTATTAGTTTTAATTTTTGTTTATTTACTTATTTGTTTAAGATTTTATTTTTATTTACTTGAGAGAGCAGGGGTTGGCACTGGGCGTGACACCATTTATTAAAGCTTCTGTTCTGGCATTGTAAAATGGAGACAACAGTGTTTTTCTCACATAGTGGCTATAAATACGAGTATGCATGAGCAGGGGGAGGGGCAGACAGAGAGGGAGAGGCAGACTCCGGGCTGATCATGCAGCCTGACACAGGGCTCCATCCCAAACGCTGAGATCATGACCTGAGCCAAAGTCAGCCACTTAACCAACTGAGCCACCCAGGCACCCCTAATTTTTATTTTTTAACTGAAGTATAGTTGACAAGTTTTGTTTATTTTTTAATGGAAAAGACTTGAAATATTTAAAAGCCAATGGCAAGGATCCATTTGTTGGGGGGTGTTGAATATTAAGGAGAGAAAAAGATAATCCATGGTTCCTGAGTGGGTGAATGAGGAGAGCATTGAAAGCAAAGTGAAAGCTTTGGCTTTATAGAATGCCAAAGTCAACTTCTTCACTGTCTGAGGAAGGAAGGGTAAGAATAGTTGCAGGGAGATTTGTATACTGGTAATGCGTAGCTAGGGAATCAGCAATAATGTTACTGGAACGTGTAGACCATGGAATCTAAACCTGAAAAGCAGACAGTTTAGAAAGATCAGTGAAGTTGTGGAAGAACGGTCACAACAAGCAAACTAGATGAAAAAGAGGTTATGACCAGAGTGGCGTGTCAAACTAGTGCTTTTGGGACCGGAGCAATTCCAAATGATGACAAGGTTGCAGGTATTGGAAACAAAGTGGCCAAGATGCCATTGTCCATATGGCTGTTGAGGTCCTCCACGGAGATGAGAATGGTGGCAAAGCCTGGTGGATGAAAGTGAATGGATGAAAGAGCTGAAGCCAGGAGGGGCAGGGAGTAGGAGAAAGTTGTGGAGTCAAAAGGCATGGGCCCCCACAGAGCAGGATGTTTTACTAGAAAGGAGAAGGACAGCAACTGGGAAGAAGGAAGGCAGCAAGTTCACTTCTCAACTCTGTGTCCTTGGGGTGTGTGAGAATAAGGAATCATCACTGCAGAAGTTTGCAGAGAAAGTTGTATTTTAGGGGAATGTTTGGGTTCAGGTATGGTAAAGAGATGGGGAAACATTTAGAGAAGGTTGTAGAGAGTTTGTTGATTTTGGAACAAGAACTCTAGATGACATAGTGGGTAGATGTAGGGGAGGGCAGCTCTGAGGCCTAAGGAAGTATAGTTATTATGGGCAGATGGTCTGTTAGAGTGGTGGCTCCCAAATTATAATGTGTATCCAAATGGCCTTGTTCAGATGCAGATTGTTCTTCAATAAATGGGGGTGGTGAGAATTGAGATTCTGCTTTGCTTAGCTTCCTTCCTTCCTCCCTTCCTCTCTCCCTTCCTTCTTTCCTTCCTTCCTTTCTTCCTTCCTTCCTCTCTTTCTCTTCCTTTTTTCTCTTCCCTTTTTTCTTTTCTTTCTTTTTGAGATTCTGCTTTTCTAACAAGCTCCTAAGCGATGTCAGTGCTATTGGTCTCAGACAAGTACTTTCTCAAGGAATTAAAGAACACATTTGTTTACAGGTTTCCTGTGCTGTCCACAACTAGAGCATCCCTATGAAACCATTTGTAAACCAAAATGCTTAAAGTGAAGAAGCAATTAACATTAATTTATATGGAAAAGTTTTGAGCATTCCCAGACCCCCAAAATAACCTCTCTTACGCTTTTCTGATACCTCGGAACACATCTTGCTAATGGATGCAGAAAATAAATCCAGATAAAACACAGATACTCAGGGACACAGTTCAAGGCTTTGGCGGCTGGATGCTGAGATGCTGAGTGTAGATCCTGGGGAAGGATGTTGGCGGGGCCGCTCTGGCTGCGGGGGTTTGTGCTGCCACCATAAAGGCTTGCTGCAAAACAAATGCTGAATGCTGTTTTTGCTTTTCACCTTTTTTCGTAAAAGGAAAATTATGCTTCAGATTTCTTTTGTTAGTGAAAACAAGCACTTATCTAGGTCTTTCATAAAAGCAAAGTGGTGTAATGTGAATTTTCAACAAGTGGGGGATACCTGTATTTGGGGGAGAGGGAAGGGAATACACTTTTGATGTTGACTGGTGAAATTAGGGATCATATAAATTAACATTTATCATAGTTATTATATCTCAGAGGCTCGTTATATGCCTTATATATATAAACTCATATAAATCCTCCCAATAACCCTTTGAAAGAAGTGCTTTTACAGATTGGTAAACGAGGCACTTGTTCAAGGCTGTCCAGCTGGTAGTGATAGAGCCAGGATGTGAGCCCAGGCCATGTTGACCAGAGTTGCCCTGTTTTGCTATTTACGAGAGGCATGGAAGTTGTTTCAAGAGTCTGTATGAGAAGAGTGAACACTGGAGCTAGTGGTTAGAGGTTTTTTTCTCTCTTGGTAGATACTTTAGAAATTTTTGAATAAAGGAATACAGTATTTCATTGTTACAAAAATTCAGTGGAGTGTACAGGGTGTAACTTCCTAGGAATTTGCAGTGATTTCCCCCCCCCACTTTTTGTTAACTTCTATTTTCACAAACATGTGAAAATTTAAATTAGTAGCTATAATTATTTATGTACTCACTAAATGCAGTCATGTGTTTACTGATTTTCCCAGATCTTGCTTGTGGGTTGGACGCAGGATGGGGGCAAAGCACCTAGTGCTCCTCTGTTCCACCATTTTACACTTGGATAAATAAAGATAAAGATTCTTATGTATTGTCTGGCCAACCTTAGTGCCTATTTGTGGGTGAACACTGATACTTGTAAAAGCTCCCATGTAGTCTTCTTGAAGAGCTTGTGGGTACACAGAAGGACTCTAGAAACTGAAATCATACTCATGACAGCTGGAATGTACTATCTCCCTCTCCATCAAGTTGGCAAGCTAGTCCTATTCTTTTGGCAGACTGATCACATTCTTTCCAGTTTGGCTTTCACTAGATATCTTCCTAAGGGAATCTACAAAGAGAGTAAGGAATAGAAAGATTCTTAATCTTTCATGAAAAAAATTCAAAGTATTTTCTTTTTTTTTCAAGACCTTAACTCATTTATAAAGGTGGTATTGCCTAAAGAAGGAGATTCAAGTGAGGATTGAAACTCACTGTAGTGAAAGAGACCATGCTTGAATTCAGATAATATTTAGCTAGAAATTTCTTATTGTTGGTCTTATACCTTAAAGGCAAAGGACTTAAAGGGGTTTCAAAGCTCATATTTCATTATTAAATAATCTGGTCTCAGGTCTCTGCTAGAAAGCAGTTCATAGGTTAAAAGAACGGTGACCTAAGAATTGTTTAATAATAAAGCTGTTGGTGTCAGTATTAAGTTTTAGATCAGTCACATTTCTAAAATCAAACTCTGGAAAGACTAAGTGGAATGAAATGTGGACATTAGGTAGACAATTTCCTTTGGAAAGTACCCTCTGGCTCCTGTTTGGTCACTTTCTGCCTAGCGCAGTGTATCAAATGCCTCCGCACGTTGTCTTTATGAATGGCAACTTCAGCCTTTAGAATTGTTTAATGCAATAAACAAGTTTTAAGGGGAATGATATACATACCTTTGATCACTAGTGATACTATGTGAAGAGTGTGTAATTTCGTTCATGTTGATACTCAAACTAATGCTCTGTTTATTTAAAGGATATCTTGTTGTTTTTATTGGGCACCGTTTTCTTCTGCTTAGAACAGTCCAAAGCCTCTTAACTCATTTCCCATTTTCCGCTCTTACTCTCTACAATCCATTCTCCATACAGCAGCCATAGAACTTTTAAAAACAAACACCCCCCATACATCACATCCCATTCTTGCTTGTCCTAAAACTTTATAATATTTTATCTTTGCAGTTAGAACAAAATTCAAACTCCTTATGTGATGTGATCTCTAATTAATTCTCCAACTTTTCTCATACCCGTCTCCCTTTGGTCACATCATGGCAGCCCTGACAACTGGCTTTGGCTTGTTCCTGCATTGGGGTCATTGCATTTGCTCCCTCCTACCTGGAATCCTCCTTTCCAGATCGTCATGCATTTCACCCTAAGTATTTTTGGAATTCTCAGATTGTTAGATTTTAGACAATACCTCAATGTAGTACAAACTAAATGCCATGATTATTTAGTTTTTTTGTTATTACAGTATCTGCTTTGTAACAATGTTTAGTATTTTTGAGGAGTCATAAAACGTCCTAAAACTTTAAAATTTTTATCCCTTTTGATAGTATATTTTTAAAATAATATATAGTATGCACATCTACATTTTTTTAGATTTGGATATATGCATATGTACATCTTAGGGAATAGAATTTATTATAATAAATGAACCATTTCTTGATGACTCAGGGTCATTAGTATATAAAATTGTTATTATGGTCTAATATAAGAATGTTCTCTGGGACTGCTGAGGATCTCTGCCCTTTCACTAAATTACCCCATGCTGCATTTTGTGTTCTAAGATCTGTTTTTTTTATAGTTCTATTAAAAAACAAATTTATTCCTCCCTTTTTAGCTATGTCAGCTAATATTTTTATTTCTTTCCCATAACTCTCCCCAGCTCTACTCCCCCTTTCTAGTATTTTGCTTTTATTAAATTATGTCTTAGAGAAACAGATTACCGTGCCAAATAAAATTGTGCCCAAAATAAGGGAAAGTGGCTCGAAGTCACTTAAGTTCATTTTTATAAGTGAAGTACACACAGATCAGTGCAAGGAGTTGCTTATATGCAGTTTGGCTTTTGCAGGTATTTTTCATTTTATTTTAGGTTTTTGACTGTGTGACTATTTCATCGTTATGTGAGAGCTGGATAAGAGCCATGTGACTAATCCTATTTTCATTTTTTTTTTTAAAGTTCCATATGATTTTGGTCCTGTAATTATCTTGTGCTTTTGATCAAGATTGGCTGTGAATTTTAAAAAGTCATTTATTTTTCCAGCTTTATTGAAATATAATTGACATATAACATATAAGTTTAAGGTGTACAGTGTGATGATTTGACATACATAAATATTGCAAAATGTTTAGCACAATAAGGAAAGTTAACACATCCTTCACATAACTGCCATGTTGTTGTTATGGTGAGAACATTAAACTTTTACTCTTGTAGTAACTTTAAAATATACAATACAGTATTGTTAATTACCATGCTGTGTATTATATCCTGAGAACTTATTTATCTTACTCATCTTATATCAGAAATTTTGTACCCTTTGATCAACATGTCTCATTTGCCCCAATCCTCAGCCCCTGGTAACCACCATTCTACTATCTATTTTTATGAGTTTGATGTTTTTAGACTCTACATAGGAGTGAGATCATGCAATATTTGTCTTTTCTGTCTGCCTTATTTCATTAGCCTAATGCCCTGAAAGTCCATCCATGTTGTTACAAATGGAAGGATTCCCTCTTTCTCATGACTGAATAATACTCCATCATTTCACATCTTCTTTATGCATTCATCTGTTGTTGATGAACATTTAGGTTATTTCCATATCTTGGCTATTGTGAACAATGCAACAATGAACATGGGAATGCAGATAGCTCTTTGAGATCCTGATTTCATTTTCTTTGGGTGTATATACCCAGAAATAGGATTGCTGGATCATATGGTAGCTCTATTTTTAATTTTTTGAGGAAGCTCCATACTGTTTTCCACAGTGTCTGCACCAGTTTGCATTCCCACCAACAGTGCACCAGGGTTCCCTTTTCTCCACATCCTTGGTGGCATTTATTTTTCTCCTTTTTTTTAAATAGCATTTTAACAGATGTGAGATTATATTTCATTGTGGCTTTGATTTGCATTTCCTTGATGATTAATTGAGCATCTTTTCATGGACTTGTTGGCCATTTGTATGTCTTCTTTGGAAAAATATCTATTTGCATTTTCTGCCCATTTTTAAATCAGATTTTTCTTTTGCTATTGAGTTGTAGGAGTTGCTTATATATTTTAAATGTTAACCCCTTATCAGATGTATACTTCACAAATATTTTCTTCCCTTCTGTAGGTTGTCTTTTCATTTTGTTGATGGTTTCTTTTGCTATGCAGAAGCTTTTTAGTTTGATGTAGTCCTACTTGTTTAGTTTTGCTTTTGTTGCTTGTGTTTTTGGTGTCATATCCAAAAAAAATCTTTGCCAAGATCAATGTCAAGGAGATTTCTTCCTGTTTTCTTCTAGGAGTGTTATGATTTCAGGTCTTACATTTAAGTCCCTGACCCATTTTGAGTTGATTTTTTGGGGATTGGGTTAAGATAGGGGTCCAGTTTCATTCTTTTGCATGTGGATATCCGGTTTTCCCAGCATCATTTACTGAAAAGACTACTATTTCCCTATTGCGTATTGTTAGCTTCCTTGTCAAGATTAGTTGAGCATATATCTATGAGCTCATTTCTGGGCTCTTGATTCTGTTCCATTGGTCTGTGTGTCTTATTTTATGCCAGTACTATACTCGTTTGATTACTATAGCTTTGTAATATAGTTTGAAATCAGGAAGCATGATGTCTCCAGCTTTGTTCTTTCTCAAGATGACTTTGGCTATTTGTGGTCTTCTGTGGTTCCATACAAATTTTAGAATTGTTTTTTTCTATTTCTTTGAAAAATGCCCTTGGAATTTTGATAGGGATTGCACTGAATCTCTAGATGGCTTTGGGTAGTATGGACATTTTTTTTTTAAGATTTTATTTATTTATTTGACAGAGAGAGAGAGAGCACAAGTAGGCAGAGAGGCAGGCAGAGGGAGAGGGAGAAGCAGGCTCTCCAAGGAGCAGGGAGCCCGACGTGGGGCTCGATCCCGGGACTCTGGGATCATGACCTGAGCCGAAGGCAGCCGCTTGACCGACTGAGCCACCCAGGCACCCCATGGACATTTTAACAATATCAAGTTCTTTGATCCATGAACACATATCTTTCTATTTATTTGTGTCTTCTTCAGTTTCTTTCATCGGTGTCTTAGGGTGTTCAGTGTATAGATATTTCACTTCCTTGGTTAAATTTATTCCTAAGAATTTTATTGCTTTTGATGCCATTGCAAGTGGGATTGTTTTCCTTAATTCTCTTTCAGATAGTCCATTGTTAGTGTATAGAAACGCAACACATTTTTGATTTGATCATATAATACAGTCCCATTTCAAAAAAGTACAGATTTGACCACAGTAATTAATCCTCCTCGAGAGAATATCTATAAAAAAGCATCAGTGAAATCTCTTGGAGCTTCAAATACACGTTTTATAAATTAATATTATTTGTGAAGCATACATCAGGTAATCAACTATTGCCCAACATCATATTCCATAGGGTAAAATTTAAACACTGTCTTAGAATCTGGGCTACAGACATAGTTTAAGCGATTGCTCTAAAATATGTAGGCCAATTTGGTGCTTCATTTTGAATTCATATAGCATTTTTTTTTTTTTACTGAAGACATTCTTTACTTATCTTAATTTACCTGTAATACACTAAGAGATAAAGCTGGTGCTAATACATCTGATTTCATAGAAAAGTAAAGTGGACTTAATATCAAATGGTGGAGAAGCACCCCAGAAATTTTGTAGATATAACTGAAGAAAAAGAACTTTTAAAAACCACATTTTTAAATAATTCTCTTAAATATAAGTCAGTAGGCTTGTATGTTCACTTCTTGGTTTAAATTCTTCATTAAAGTTGCAGTCAGTCATAGTTGACGGCAGTACCTTAATGCTCATTCCAGAGTCCTGGAAAGGTCATTCCCTCAAAAAAAAAAATCACTAACAGGTCATAAACACAGTCAGACAGTCTTTGGAGGTTAAAGACAGAAGAAATAGAGAAAAAATAAATGCAGCTTAAAACTTTATTTAATTGTTCAGTCATGTATATTAAAAGAATTCTTTATCAGCTCTCAGCGCTTATAAGTATTCTCTCAAGCAGTATGCTTCAGTCAAAAGAACATCTAATTCCTTACTTCTGCAAAAGTAAAATTATTCTTGGAAACTTTCCTGAAGAGTGTTTTTTTAAGAACTGTTCACATTTCTTTCCGTTTGCATTTACTTAAGGTAAGGAGTGGTGGATGAGGAGAAAATAGAGATCAAGTGTTGGATGAATCTCAGCTTAACATTGTTATGTATAAGGTGGAAGAGACGGGTCTCCATTGCACTTCCTGCTCTCAATGACCTGGAGGCATTTCTCTGTCTAGTTATCCTGTAGCACCTCTTTTCTTGCCAGGTCATTAAGATCCCCTGCAAGCCTCTGTGACAAGCTCTGCCTTTCAAGAACTCAAGATTAATACTTTAGGGAGAGTTTGGGAATTCCTTGTTATCAAATTGATCTATGAGGGTTTTTCTTTATCTACTGGTGTCAGGAATGCAGGGTTGCTGTAGAGTAAGTCAAGCTAACATAAACACGCACATATACACTTTTAAAATTCATTCTCTCTAGCCTTTTTCTTTTCTATCTTATTTACATAAATGGTTAATTGTTTCCTTATGAGATTAGTTTGTGTTAAAGAAAAATAAAATGCAACTCTGTGTTAGACTAGGACTGATACTGTAGTTTGAAGTAATATTTCAATTTGATTTGGATAATGTTGATGTTACCCTAAGGTGATTTTTCTATCAAATCTCCAGAAATCTTCTTAATTGACTGGAGTTGTCTTTAAATCAAGCATTTTTCTTTTCTACACCTCGCCTTTATTAGTGGAGAGAACCATGAAAGGGTAGACCTGATCTTTGAGAAAGCCACTTCCCCTTGCTGGGCTTTGGTTACTCTCTCCTAAGGGAAAATTTTGGCTTAGATGATTGCTAAGGTAATTCCAGCGGTCTGGGCTTCATAAATTGCCGTAAGATGCACTGTAAGCAGCATTTACATTCATTATTAGGTTTTTCAACATGTTGTATATGCTGTCCATGCCCTTAAGCTCACAGAACAGTCCCAACACCTAAAAGTAAGTAAGGATGACCGCTGAGACATTAGTTTGGGAAAGATCAGGTGATTTACTAACTGCAAGAGTTCCTTGGGATTTTCTCCCTTCCATGTAACATTGATATTGGTATTTAGGATGAAAGAGGGGGAGAGGATGTCTATCAAGGGTATGATTGTTCCAAGTTAATTTACCCTGTTAGGCTAAAATTGTAATGATTTTTATGATAATCATTATGATTAAAAAAAGATTGGTAAGTAGAGGCCAGAACCTTGGTGACTTAGCCAGCATCTTGGTGGCTTCTGTGCTAGTGTGTGGGAAGGTTTGTTGAAATTCAGCAAAGGGAGCAGAAAGCATGCTGTGTTGACCAAAATGCAAAAGGTACTGGAGAGAAGCTGAGGAGGAAGAGGGAGATTTTTTAAAAAGTATGGCATCTGAAGAGAACAAACTTATTCTGTGCACTGGGAAAAAATTATCTCGACAGTGAGATAGGAAATTGTACCAATTATAAACTGTCACATTGTAATCGTTATTAGTTTGTGGCTGCTCCCACCAATGAGTCAAGCAAGAGCAGATATTCAAATAGAAGGTATTATTCCAACAGTGCTTTCAAATCCTTTATATTCTATTAAGTAAATTGGAGGAAGCACATGGGGCCCAGTAGACCTGTAAGAAGGGTGCAGTTATTGTACACTAATAATAGTAGGCAGGAGGCTTGTGTGGGAAGGGTGCGGGGTGGAGGGTAAATTAGTCACCTTTTGGAGATGGATTAACTCCTTTAGGCCCCTAGGGTGCTTTTTAGTACACACATTTTTGCACTAATTAGCACCCTTGGGTCCAAGTATTAATGCAGGCCAAGAGGGGAATCATGTGCTCCCCAGGCATCAGTAGCATATGGCCCATTATTATTGTTTATAATAAAATAGTGTACTTACCGCACATCTTGGATCAAAGACTTTTTTTTCTTTTCCTTCTAAAACACTCTCATTAATCTTAGCACCATTACTGGGATTAAGTGGCTAAAACACTGTATCATTATCTCCATTTTTGAGAGGAAAGAACTAGCCCAGGAAAGTGGGAACTTGCTCAGGCCATGGTGAATCAGAAGTAGAAAAGGGATAAGAAATCAGGATTCCCTGCTTTTCTTCTTAGGCTAAAAATACCTTAGCTGATGAAAAGGTGTTAGGCACTGACTCTAGAAATCAGCAAATGCTTTTATTTCTCCCACTCATCTTCTTGCCCGCAGGACTTTCATTTGATGGAAGTGCTATGGGAAGTTTCTCCTTTCCCCAAGATGATTGAAGAGGGTCATCAGTCCATGGGGCACCAGCATTTTTTTTTTTAAGTATTGTAAGCCTAGTCCTCCCATGACATTTAAACATTTAAAAAAGTGATGTGACAATACATTCTATAGGAAAATCTAGAATTAAAAGATAGAATTAAAAGATAGAATTAAAAAGTAATCTATTCTCTAAATATTGAGTAAGACAAGGGTCCGGTTCAGCAATGAGAGCAACTGAGATATGAAGATCATTGAACACATAGAAGTGTGAACACTCGAGACCTGGGACTCCCACTGAGTAGGCAGATGACCTCTAACATGTGTCATTTTGTGGCTTATTGTCCCTATGTACACACACACATTGTGTTTCTCTCTGGTTTCCAAACAAAGTCCTTATCCCTTCAAATTGTTGGATTTGTCTGAGAGTTGATGGTAGTTTAAAATAGAAGACTGTACCTTCCATGACAAATTGGTCTATTGCAGGCTCCCAGGGTAGGTGGGATTCACTGAAAAATGTTTAGGTTTCCTGTAGTAGCAGAAGCATTGCAACTTCAGCAACAGGGACTCATTCAGCAGAGCTTGGCTAATCCAGTATGATCAGAGAATCATTTTTTTTGATAGAAATAAATATATTCCTCTTTTTTCTCTCTGTGTGACTACAGGTTGACTACTGGATCTTTATTTAAATCTATGGTATTATCAACTGGATTAAGAACATATACTTTGAAGTTCTTAAAACCTTGTGTAACCATGGATATTTAACTTCACCACATCCCAGTTTTCTATTCTATTAAATGAGCTAATAATTGTACTTACTAGCAATAGATGAGATACATAGCAATAGATGAGATGATGTATTTAAAGTGATTCACACTGTGTCTGACACATAGTAAGAGGTCAGTCGATATTGGATGTTATTATTAACCACTGGTACTCTTGATTTATAAATAAAATAATTGAGGTTTAAAAATATTGAATAATACTTGACTGGCCACAAATTACAAAGCCTGACCCAACTCCTTTATCAACTTCGAAGGAACAAGAGGGGTTCTAACAGATAAAACAGATAAAAATGACATATCTGTTAGAAATGTGAAATCCCTATTTCTCTGGTTTATCTTCAGGGATTATAAAGTCTACAACTTGACTGTTCAGTTCTCTCTTTTTGTCTGCAATAATTAAATCACACCTCAGACAGTTTATTTGAGCTACTTTATGTCCCAAATCCTTGGGTTGCCCCATAAAATCAGAGAATAATTTCAACTTCTTAGCGGTGTCTTAGAAATAAGTCACAGAAATTTGCCTGTTTGATAATAGCTATTTTCTGATTCATGTTTTATTTCTGCATGAGTGGGAGGAAAAGACTATTACTGGGAAGAGACTCTCCTACAGTAATTCTTAACTTTGCATCGAAGGATGATTCTTAAAATTCTCAATGTCCAGGCTTTATCCCAAATAATTGAACAGAATTTCTGGGTATGGGACCAGGCTTTAATTTTAAAGCTCCTCATGTGTTCCCATATGCAGTTGAAGTTGGGACCCACTCTCCTGTTGGCCTTACACTTTAGCAAGCATCAAGATTATGGGAAACCTTAGGTCCCTACACTCGAGAGTCTATATTCAGTAAGTCTAGGCTAGGGCCTGGGGGAATTTTCATTTTTAACCAGAACCCCCACATGTCTTCCTCCTCTTGGTGATGCTGGCTGAGTAGTCTTAGGACCACATATTGGGAAACCCTGGTGTTGACCAGTAATCTATTAATGATCCCATTTTAAGTTCATAAGGTTCTAAACCAGAGTAAAAGCCTCATCAGCAATACACATTTTTCAGTCTCGTCCAAGTCGCCATACACAGAACTTCAGTTTGCTCTCAGAAGTATAGTAAAATTTAAAATTAGCACCTCACAGTTTTGGAGTTGGTTTTTTGTACATCATTGTGAAGCCGTCTTAATTGACCACGCAAGGGCAAGGAACTGCTTTTGACTTGCAGAGATGAATCCGGGAAGGTTTCCAGAGACTGTGTTTGCTCTCATTGCTGGATTTGCCCCCCGGGTTTCAGCCCATTGTTTTAGATAAATTCATTAAACTTTAAAAACAAGCTTTTATTAGAATTATCTTTTTCTTTTAGGTTTTTAGCCATTGACTGAGATTTCTGTAACTTTACTGTAGTTGCATTAAATGAAAGCCTTTCTAATGAGCTTCATATGAGGCTATTACATTTAATGTCAGACTTCCTGTTTGCTTTGTAATAAAATACAACTAAAATTCGCACATGTTTAATTTTTCTCAAGTTCCCTTTCAGCTTCTTGGACTTGACATTCCTTGGAGACCCACCATGTGTTCCCCTTCTTGTGAAATCTGAGCTGTAAGCATACTCTGTGTTTAACCCCTGCCATAGACACCAGGATAAATTGTTCTTGGGAAAGGCCAATGGGGAATAACTTTTATAAATCTTTCTTTCATTTTCATTGAGGTTTAAGCCAAGTATACTAAGTACGCACCCCCCTACACCCTCCCCAAGAGAAAAAAAACAAAAGAGAAAAAGAAAAAAAACAATATTGTTAGAGCTCTTAGGTTTTTAGGGCAAAATAAGTATGTTTACTAAACAGCACCAAATATATAGTAATGTAAATTGGCTTTTAAAAGAATTAGGGTATTTACTAATTAGCATGGCAATGTGATGATATCATGGGCCCTTCTGAAGCAGCCAGCCTTAATAATTTATGGCCTGAGGACTAACATTTTGTAATTTGAAAATGATAAGGTTGATTGAGAATAGCCTTTTCAGCTCTTTATCCTTGATAGTTGACTTTAAGCTCTGGTTACTTAAACAGCTTCTTTCATTTCTACCTTCACAGTATGAGTGTTGTGAGCATTATTCTTGTCCTGAACATCACTCTCAGTGTCTAGGGCAGAGGTGTCCTGGTAAGAACCAGCTTGTAGACCAGGGTTGACATATAACTCTGGAACAAAAATCTTCCTGGTGATCCACAGGCCTAGGACCAAAGAAAAGATGCCCCACTGAACTGAGGTTGGGGTTCTGCATTGCAAGGAAAACCTGGCTGTGCCCAGAATATATAGACATACCTTGGAGATTTTGCAGGTTTGTTTCCAGACCACTGCAAAAAGCAGATATCATAGTAGAGCAAGTCAAATAAATTTTTTGATTTCCCAGTGCATATGAAAATTATGTTTGCACTAAACTTTAGCCTACTAAGTGTATAGTATAATTGTCCAAAACAACAGTGTATATACCTTAATTTAAAAATATTTTATTGTCGGGGTGCTTGGGTGGCTCAGTCGGTTAAGTGTCCGACTCTTGATTTCGGCTCAGGTCGTGATCTCAGGGTTGTGAGATTAAGCCCCATGTCAGGCTCTGTGCTGGGTGTGGTGCCTGCTTAAGATTCTTTCTCCCTCTTCTTCTGGTCCACCCTCCCCAACTCATGCTCTCTCGTTCTCTCTGAAAAAAAAAATTTTTTTTTTATTGTTAAAAAACACTAAGCATCGGGGCGCCTGGGTGGCTCAGTTGGTTAAGCGACTGCCTTCGGCTCAGGTCATGATCCTGGAGTCCCTGGATCGAGTCCCGCATCGGGCTCCCTGCTCGGCAGGGAGTCTGCTTCTTCCTCTGACCCTCCCCCCTCTCATGTGCTCTCTCTCATTCTCTCTCAAATAAATAAATAAATAAAATCTTTAAAAAAAATAAAACACTAAGCATCAGTTGAGCTTTCAGTGTGTCATAATCTTCTTGCAGGTGGAAGGTCTGGCTTCAATGCCAGGCTGCTGACTGACCAGGGTGATGGTTGCTGAAAAGGCTGAAGGCTGTGACGATTTCTTACAATAGGCAACAGTGAAGTTTGCTGCATCGATTGATTCTTCCTTTCATGAATGATTTCTCTGTAACCTGTGATGCTATTTGATACCATTTTACCCACAGTAGAATTTCTTTCAGAATTGGAGTCAGTCCTCTCAAACCCTGCTGCTGCTGTATCAACTAAGTTTATGGAATATTCTAATCCTTTGTTGTCATTTCAACAATCTTCATAGCACCTTCATCAGGAGTAGATTCTATCTCAAGAAACCACTTTCTGTGCTCATCCATAAGAAGCAACTCCTCATATGTTAAGGTTTTATCATGAGATTGCTGCAATTCAGTAACAACTTCAGCTCCACATCTAATTCTAGTTCTCTTGCTATTTCCACACATCTGCTATTACTTCCATTGAAGTCTTGAACCAACCCCTCAAAGTCATCCACAAGGGTTGGAATCAACTTCTTCCAAACTTGTATTTGTGTTGATATTTCCACTTCTTTGCATGAATCACCAGTGTTCTTAATGACATCAGGAATGGTGAATCCTTTCCAGAAGGTTTTCAATTTACTTTGCACAGATCCATCAAAGATTTCACTATCTATGGCAGCTGTAGTCTTACAAAATGATTTCCTAAACCATAAGACTTGAAAGTTGAAATTCTTCATTGACCCATGGACTGCAGAATGGATGTTGTGTTAGCAGACATGACAACAACATTCATCTTGTTGTCCATCTCCATGAGGGCCCTTGGGTGACCAGGTACATTATCAATGAGCAGTAGTCATATTTTGAAAGGAATTTTTTTTTTTCCGAGCATTAGTTCTCCACAGTGGGCTTAAAGTATTCAGTAAACCATGTTGTAAACAGATGTGCTGGTATCCAGGCTTTGTTGTTTCATTTATAGAGCACAGGCAGAGTGGATTTAACATAATTCTTTTTTTTTTTTTAAGATTTTATTTATTTGACAGAGAGAGATACAGCAAGAGAGGGAACACAAGCAGGGGGGAGGGGGAGAGGGAGAAGCAGGCTTCCCGCGGAGCAGGGAGCCCGATGTGGGGCTCGATCCCAGGACCCTGGGATCATGACCTGAGCTGAAGGCAGATGCTTAACAACTGAGCCACCCAGGTGCCCCTGATTTAACATAATTCTTAAGAGCCCTAGGATTTTTAGCTTCTACTTAAAGTCACCAGCTGTATTTGCCCCTAACGAGAGTCAGTCTGTGCTTTGAAGCTTGAAGTCAGACATTGACTTTGCCTCTCTAGCTATGAAAGTCTTAGATGGCATCTTCTTCCAGTAGAGAGCTATTAGTTGTTCAGTGTAGCTGCCTTCATGAATTATCTTAGCTGGATCTCTCAGATACCTTGCTGTAGCTTCTCCATTAGCACTTGCTGCTTCATCTTGCACTTTGGTGTTATGGAGATGGCTTCTCTCCTTAAACTTAATGAACCAACCTCGGTTTTCAATTTTTCTTCCCCAGCTTCCTCATCTCTCTCAGCCCTCATAGAATTGAAGAGAGTTAGAGCCTTGCTCTGAATTAGGCTTTGGCTTAAGGGAATGTTGTGGCTGGTTTGATCTTCTATCCAGACAATTCCAACTTTCTCCATATCAGCAATAAGGCTGTTTCACTTTCTTGTTGTTCATGTGTTCCCTGGAGTAGCACTTGTAATTTCCTTCAAGAACTTTTTCCTTTGGACTCATAAAATTCGGCTAACTCTTTGGTGCAAGAAGCCTAGCTTTTAGCTGATCTTGGCTTTTGACACAACTTCCTTACTAAGCTTAATAATTTATTGCTTTTGATTTAAAGGGACATCCCTTTGAAGAATGTGTGACGCTTCCTTTCATTCAAACACATAGAGGCCTTCATAGGGTTACTCATTGGCCTAATTTTAAGATTGTTGTGTCTCAGGGAATAGGGAGGCCTGAGGAGAGAGAAAGAAATGGGGAACAGCTTGTTTGTGGAGTAGTCAGAACACACACAACATTCTTGATTAGGTTTGCTGTCTTCTATGGGAGTGGTTTGTGGTTCCTCCAATTACAGTAGTGACAAAGATCACTGATCACAGATCATTTTGACAAAGATAACAATGAGAAAGTTTAAAATACCAAAATGTGATGCAGAGACACGAAGTGAGCAAATGCTGTTGGAAAATGGCACCCATGGGCTTGCCCCACGCAGGGTTGCCACAGACCTTCAATTTGTAAAAAAAATGCCGTATCTATGAAAGCACAATAAAGTGAAGGCAACAAAACAAGGTATGCCTGTGTCACATGAGTGAATATTCAGCTGTATAATGAGAGGAGTTGGGTGGAGGGAGACTTACCTTCTGATGCATCCGTTCATTCAACAAACACTTTAGATCACTTACTGTTTGCCAGGTATTGTTTGGGCATTGGCGATATAGCGGCAAACAAAAATCCCTGTCCTCATGGAGATTACATCCTAGTGAAGGAGGTGACAAAAGGTAAAATTGAAAAGTGAACTATATAGCATGTAAAATAGTGGTCAGTGTAATGGAAACAAATAAAACAGTAAAGGAGAAGAGGAAAAATGGTTGGAAGGATAGGTGTTGCTATTTAAAAACTAGAAATCAAGGAAGGTCTTACTGAGAAAGTGACATTTGAATAATGTCCTGCTAGAGAAGACAGAGTCATATGGGTATTTGGAAAAAGTAGTCCAGGCAGAGAAGAGAGTATGTGCAAGGGTCCTCAAGTAGAGAGTGCCTAGCTAGTCAGAGGCCAGGGACCTGGGTTGTTAGGGTTAGGTGGAATATTAGCATTAGTTGGAGCTAACCAAGTGGATCTAATTAGCCACTAGTTAAGAATGCTTATTCACGAGGCTTGGAAATGGAGGCCCCTCCTAACTGCCCGCTTCTCCTCATCTTCCTCTGCTCTTCCTCCACCCCTCTTTCTCCCTTTCAGATTTGTTATCCTCTGTTGAAAGTTTTCTTCTTGCACACCAGCAAGGAGACTAAAGATTCAGAATTAAATGGCCATTGTCTTGTCCCCCACGGGAACGTTCCAAAAGATGATCCTGACATCTTACGCCCTTATATGAAGACACTTCCAGGCACATGAAAAGCCCAGGAGATAATTGCATTCGATAACCCAGCTTCATAGTGAAAATGAAAAATGTCAATTTGCAGTGGAAGATTGGCCTGTACTCTAGTCTGGTAAGGAAGGGATTAAGCAGGCTCGGACAGCTCTAGGAGGTTCTGTGGTGGTGTGGGAAGCAATACTTGGGCCTTGGCCTCAGACAGATGTGGAATTTGAACCCTAGTAATGAAATTTTCTGAACCACAGTTTTTTTCATTGTCATTATGAGTTTTCATGAGGGTTAAATATATATAGCAAATAAGGGTGCCTGGGTGGCTCAGTTGGTTAAGCATCTGACTCTTGATTTCCACTCAGGTTATGATCTCAGGGTTGTGAGATGGAGCCCCCTCTGGGGCTCTGTGCTCAGTGGGAAGTCTGCTTGAGATTCTCTCCCTCTGGCCCTCCCCCCCACTTGCACCCACAGGCATGCTCGCTCTCTCTGTCAAATAAATAAATAAATCTTTTTAAAAAAATTTAAAAATCTTTTATCTTTTGAAATCTTTTATCTTTAAGAAAAGATTTTATTTATTTGATGGAGAGAGAGAGAGCGAGAGAGAAAGAAGGGGCAGGGGGAGGGGAAAGGGGAGAGGGAGAAGCAGACTCCCTGCTGAGCAGGGAGCCAGATGTGGGACTCATTCCTGGGACTCTGGGATCATGACCTGAGCCAAAGGCAGATGCTAAACTGACTGAGCCACTCAGGCACCCCAATAAATAAATCTTTAAAAAAAAATATGGCAAATCCCTTGTTCATAATAGGAGGCCAATAAATTTTAAGAGTACCTTTATAATTGTTTAGGCATAAATAGTGAAAGAAGTCCAATAGAGGAAGAAAAGAGAGAAGGAAGTGAAGTAAAGGGACTTCTTTTAGGAGAACAGAGAGAGGAGCATATTTGTAGGATGAAGGCAAGAAGCCAGTGGAGATTAAAAAGGTGAGAGGTCATGCCCTTTCACTTTCGCACATTCCTGCAGGGACCTCGTTGTCATCACTTCCTTATAGAGCTGCCTCTGTGCCTCATGGCTGGTGAGACAGTCATGAATAGAAGGGGGTGGAGTGAGTGACAGGGGCCACTGGGATCCTGGTAGCCCATGTTTATCAATAATTACCTTCTGGGCGTGGACTCAGTAGCTGATAACAACTGTAGGTTTAACTCAAGTGATTTATGGCCTGTGAACGTGATCTGTCATGGGAAAGAATTAGTGCAAGTCAACTCTGGTGAAGAGGAGACTTTCCGTTTGACCTCTTTGAACCTTGATGACTGTGGAAGGATGTCCCCAGCTCTCTTACAAGGAAATGAGAGAATGAATATAAAGCCACGTGTGATATCTGACACATAGATGTTCAATCAGTGACCGCTGTCTGTTGTGAGAACTTCAGTAACATAGCACATACATCTTTTTAAAGTATTCTTGGCTTTATTCTAAATGTGGTATAATCTTAATGCATTTCAGCATCAAGTAGAACTTCATGAAGATAAAATTATTATAGCTAGAAATAGCAAAATAGAAAATAATCATTCATCTCAATAGTTTTAGGCCTAGGGGAGAAAAATGTGTATAAAACCAAAGCACGCTGGTGATGTTTTGCTTAGATGAAAAAATGATTCTTGCATTAAAGCAACTTGTGACTTCCTTTGACTCTAGTCTCTCAAAATGAAAATGTAACTCATTTATCCTCTGGTGTCTTAAAAAATACTGAAATTGTCGATTCATCTGTTGATGGCCATCTGGGCTGTTTCCATGTTTTGGCTAAGTGGACATTGCTGCTATAAATATTGGGGTGCAGGTGTAGTGAGT
Source organism: Neomonachus schauinslandi (assembly GCF_002201575.2). NCBI lineage: Eukaryota > Metazoa > Chordata > Mammalia > Carnivora > Phocidae > Neomonachus > Neomonachus schauinslandi. Next base: position 79,525,912 of record NC_058404.1, read on the forward strand.
ATGGGGTGTTATATGCAACTGATGAATTACTAAAATCTACCTGTGAAACTAATAATACACTATATCTTAATTAATTGAATTTAAATTAGAAAGTCTGTCCAACTACAAAAAAAAATTATATAAATTGGTTGAAAGTGTAGTTCATCATCATTCTTGAAATGAAAAGCTGCTGTCTCTTACACTAGATGAGATGATCCCATAATCATGTACATGTGGGGATGGAAATGAAATCCAGAAAAAGAAATACAACCTACTGTACTTGAGAACTGTGTGTCACTGGAAATCCAGTCAGGAAAAGCTGACTTCACTTGCCTTGGCCAAGAAGATCATGCTACTTAATAGGGAAAAAATAAAGGAAATTTGGGAAATTGAACCAAGCTTTTCCTCTGTACTCTAAAATTCATGCACCTGTGTACAAGAAATTTTGTATTATTTTATCATTTCTTCCTATGTGCTAGTTGCTTCAGTATATTTTCCACACTGAACATACACAACAATCCCATGAGGAAAACATCATTATCCTCGTTTGCAGATGAGAAAAGGGATTCAGAACATCTGTCTTGCACCAGATAGCATCAGGCATGGCATCAAAGATGAGATTTGAACATGGACCTATGTCCATGTGACTAAAAAATAAGTGTTCTTTCTACTTTTACCACTTTGGTGTACGTGCTTGAAATGTTTTCTCTTTCTCTTCAGCCTATACCTACCATCTCTTCATTCCCACTGATACGCTCTTGCCTTCCAAACTTGTGTAGCATGTTTGCCATCTACTGCCCCAGAATCCCTTCTATAAAGATGCCTAGGGGTTAGGGCAATTATTCGCAAAAGTTCCTCTAGGGTCATGCAGAGTGTGGATCCTTGGATCGGTATTGTGGGCATTATCTGGAAATTTGTTAGGCCCTCAAATTTAGGAACTACACTTGGCAATAAAAGAATCTTCATGCTGATGATAAAAATTTATACTCTAGCCTGTACTGAATATCTCTGGACATGTTTTTATAGCTTGATGGTCATAGAAAGCTGTCCTCTACAACTCCTCTCACTGTGAGCCCATCACTGTCTGGTACTATAAGAGGGGAGGGCTATTAATAGCAGCCGTTTTGTATTTCATAGAGTTTAGAGAAGGTTGGCTATAGATGATCCCATTTTGTCTTTGAAAGATGCTGGTTAACTGAGAAGTTACTTTGGCTGTCTGGATGGTTGGAAGGCAAATCATCCTGTCTGCCTCTGGTTTTGTCTCAGCTCTTGCAGACAATATAGAGACGTACTGAGAACACACTCCCTCTCAGTTCAGAGTTATTTATGACAACTTGAAATCCACAACTTGAAAAGACTTGAAAGTATGTATTCTCTTAGAGAATATGAACATTCGACTTTTCTTTCCGGAAGAAATAAAAGATGAAAACAACGTTATTTCGATCTGTACCGTGGGTTTAATTACTTTGGAGACTTCTGCACTTTTGGCCTATTTGGCAATCCACATTCATGAATCATCTGAAAAACAAGTGGGCAAGCAATTATAAATGACTTTGAAAAACAGAGATAGGATTGTGAAGCATTTGTTCTACATATATTTTGATTTCAGTGTAAAATTTCTTGGTTTGGAGCATTGTCATATGTAAAAATGGCGCAAGATGTCAATTTTTTTGTTTTTAATGATTAATTCTGTGCATTTCACATATTTTATAAACATTCTGGGTGGAATACTAAACACGATAGAGAACTGTTTTATGAGGAATATCGTTTTTCTGGTTCTTTTTGTGTGTTTTTCCTGTCTACCCTCAAAATGTAATCACAGCAATAAGAGTGCGTGTAATTAAGTATAGTGTAAAAATGGCACACTAAATGCATATCCTCAAATTTTAATGCACCTTTAATGTAATCTATTCTAAAGAATGGGATTATTTACAGAAGTTGGTTCTCACCTTTCTTGAGTGATAAAAGAAAAATCCATTTAGCAGATTAAAAAAAGTATACTCTGCAAATATGAGTCTAAAAAAATCAGACTTCTGGATCCATAGATGAATTAGGGTCAAACCACAAATATCTAAGCAATGTACATAGATTTTTCTGCAGCTGCAAACATTTCCACTGGTGGAGTGAAGACTATAAATTGGGTTTCCCGTGTTAGCCTTGGTTGCTTCTTTCTTTTTGATTTTGTGGTCCCCAGAGATCTAAGCTTTATAACTGATGTATCCTAAAACTCTTCACAATAGGTTTCTCTTTAATATATAACAAATATCAACTGACCACAAAGAAAAATCCAAGACATTGTCCCAGATTAATATTCAGTATGTATGGCTAGAAAAATTCAAGAAAGTGTCATAAGTATTCCCATGTACACAGAGAATGGAAATGAGTGAAAGCTAAGGGAACAGTTACTAGGTTTCTTTCTTTCTTTCTTTCTTTCTTTCTTTCTTTCTTTCTTTCTTT
>NC_058404.1:79528357-79605716 GCF_002201575.2 Neomonachus schauinslandi
TTTCTTTCTTTCTTTCTTTCTTTCTTTCTTTCTTTCTTTCTTTCTTTCTTTCTTTCTTTTCTTCTACACTGAAGTACATTTTATGGTAGATGTTGTTTCAGGCAGCCAAAAAATAAGAATTTATTTTAAATGAGTAAATCAGATCAGTTTTGAAATTGCTATTGAACTTATTCTCTTTTATCTTGTGCTCTAAATGGTGTACAGCCATAAATGGCGTTCAGGCTACATAAAGAAATGATGCCAAATTTATTGTAATGCTGCAGTAGACTGAAGATGGTTAAGGATTCGTGTACTTACAGACTGAAGAGAAAAAAGGACAAGAATTTTTGGTGAAAACATAAATAGAAATTTTTCAAGAGTGCATTTTGAAGGAAGAATGAAAAAAAGTGTGAATGAATCGGGATCGTTGCTAGATAATGACAGCTGAGATTTAGTGTGCTCACTATTTGCCAGGAGTTATTCTAAATACATTAGATGCATTGTGGAATGGCTCAGTGAGGTAGGTGGTATCAGCTGCCTTTTACAGTTGCTGAAATCTTAAATTATTTGCCCGCAAAACTAACAGAATAGAGTGGAGACTTGGGGACAGGTCATCCAGCTTCCAAGAGGCAGTCTGGTAATTGCTGTGCCACGCTGCTTGTATGTGACCATGCAGGGAACTGGAGGGCAAATCTTATCAAGAAAGCTAACTTTTCCCCCACTACTACTATCTTCCTTTTAAAGTCTGAAGCTTTGGTCTTCAAAACAAGGCCAAAGGCCTATCTATCTGCGTTACAGACCTTCTCGTTGGGGCCTTGGGATGTGGTTAAAGGTGACTGATTGACTATGAATGTTTATCACCTCTTCCTCCTGAGACCAGCTGAGTGGTAGTAAAGAAGTAAAAATTATATAGACCCAAACAGATGGAAAGCTATAGTATGCAAAGGGTAGTGTTAATGAGAAAAGTGTTGATGTTCCTGGCAGAGCCGTTGCAGGTTAAGATTCTGAAAGAGGGCAGTACTGAAAATGCAAAGATTGTTTGGAAGTCAGTATTCAGAATCCAAAATGCAGGCAGGCAGGCAGGCAGGCAGGCGTCTAGCATTCAAATTGAAGACCAGAGTGTTCTTTTGTGGAGAGTTGAACTTCAGAGGCTGAAGATGCAAACACTAGCTTCTCCCTGCTCTTCCCTGCTTGTGGAACACCTGCAGGAAGAGTCTATCCTCCCCACCCCCAAAAGGGGATCAGAAATCACTTTTTTGGAGATATTAAAAGGCCTCAAAAATAATGGTAAATTGAGGCAGTTTTTATTTTCCAAATGTAACTTGTAACTATAAATGTGTGTATAGGTACACACATACACAACTGTAAGGTAGGAAATACATATATCCTGACCATTCTCCCATGGAGATGCTGAGATGTGTAGTCTCTGCACCTTCCCCTTGAATCTGGGAACCAGTGTGTTTGCTGCAACCAGTGTGGCTAAAGCGATGCTCTGCAACTCCTGGGGTTAGACAATAAAAGGGGTACAGCTTTATCGCTTTTACCTGGAGACCTCTATCTCTCTCTCTTTCTCCCTCTTTCAGTTCACATGCTTTGGGAGCCCTGAGCCAACATGTAGGATGTCTGGCTTTCCTGAAACTGCCAAGTTGGAGAGATTACATGGAGAGATTGCTCAGAGATAGATATCTGAGGAGTCCTAAATGTTGCAGTCCTCAGCCCTTGAGCTGCTCTAGATGATGCCAAGTAGAGCAGAGACCAGATGTCCCTGATGAACACTGCTCCAAGTCCAGATTAATAAACACAATAAATGTTTTTGTTATAGGCCACTACATTTTGGGATGGCTTATAATGCAACATTAGATAACTGGAACACCCATACACTGACACTGGGGGCTCTCAGAATGGCCTAAAGGGAAGTTCTACCCCAGAACACCCTAAGGTTCTAGTTAATGATCCTCATTTGTAATCAGAAAATTTCTAATCATATCTTTAGTACCTTAGTGTCTTATTGTTAAACATGAATGGGCAATCGTGAACTACTGTCCACTTGAAGAAAGCTTCCTTTCAGAAATAGACAAGAATCAACAGATGAAATGAACCCAAAGCAACAAAAATCAGAGAAGGAGCATTCCACTCTGCATATTTAGAAATAGACGAGGATTATTGTACTCGGAAAACAATAAGACGAAGCTATGAAGAAGGAGAAATTAGAAAAAGAGATAGAAGTTTTACAAGTTTGATATGTAATTGCTGAAATAAAGAATTAAGTAAATGGTTGGAAGATATAGTCAAAGAACTCTCCCAGAGAGTGAAAAAAGGAAGAAAAGAGATTATTTAGAAAAATAATGAAAGACCCGAGTATATCTTCAATGTCCAAAATTTGAATGAAAGGAGTTCCAGAAATAAAGACCAGATAAAACAAAAGTAGAAAATCATCACAAAGTAATAGAATAATACTTCTAAAAACAGATTGATGTGGGTCCAGTGAGTGCCCGGTAGCATGACTGAAAAAGATTCACTCCAAACCACTTAATGATGAGCCAGGGATACAGAAGAAGATTCTAAAACTTTCCAGAGAGGAAAAATAATCTCACCCATAATGGCAGAAACATCAGAGTACGCTTTTTGACTGAAAGTGATTTCCTACTTATAATTCCATATCTGGTCATATGATCAATAGAATGTTAGCTAAACTAAAGACATATTCACAAATGTGAAGATTCATGAACTCATGCATTCTTTGAAAGTGTCCAGTGAATTTGTTTCATCACAATGAAGAAATAAATCAAGAACAGGAAGATCTAGTTTTCAAGAAACAGTGAATACAACTCAAAAGAGCAATAGAAAGCCTATTCAAGATGACACCTGGGCAACATTGTTTCAGATTGGAGCAAGAGGGTTGGGGGCTCCAAGGAGAAGATGGCCTGGAAATAAAGGGGGCTTGATAGAACATATGATATAATAGTGCATGGAGTAAGAGTGGGGAGAACACAGCGGATATGGTGGAATATTTGGAAAAAAATATGTGTATTGAAAATTATGTATATCAAGAAACAAGGCAACTGTTAAATTCAGGAAAAAGTATAAAGTATAAGAAAGACAATGTAATCATTTTACAAGATGCTTTTATATTACTTGACAGTGAATAATATTTACATAGTTTAATTTTGTAAACATTAATTATTCATTTGACTAAAAATACTAAAATAATTAGGAGGAGGGTGGAGGGAGATCAGTGGTATAAAGCACTCAGGCCTATTCTATCAAAATAGGAAATCAATATAGTGTAAAATTGATTAATCAAGAACTAGTCATAGAATTATATTACTTAGAAAGATGGAGATATTTTCCAGGAGAAATAGCTAAAAGAATTAACAATGATGGTAGGGAATGAGATCAGGTTTTGGAGTAGGTCACGAACTGCTGTTTTTCATTAGCAGTAGAACAATAATACATATTGGTTTACCCATGACAGTTCCATATCCCATTTGGTTTAATATTGGTGCCAGACAAAAGTGTCCCCATTTCGATAATAAATTCTGTGATCACTTTAATTATAAACACTTTGGTTTAACTTAGTATTTTAAAAAGGATGTAGGTATACTTTTGTTAAGAAAATAAGGTTTTAAAAATAGAACAAAAGGATATTGGTTTGTGCTCTTGTCTTTGCCTTCAAGCCTAGAAGCATATATGATATTGGTTGAGATGGTGGAGGATGGCAAGAGCAACACCAGCAGCAAACTTCCTTTACCTCCTTGCTGTGCTATTGGCCACGGTACAAATACATCATAAACATCTTCTCATCTGATGCTGACAGGAATGGACTCCTGGGTCAAATTAGCACTATTTCAGGAAGGCAGACAATAGTTTGAAAATACACAGAATTGCGAACTTTGGGAGTATCAAAATAAGTCCTGGCCCAAGAAAATGATTGCCCTATCGACAGTAGGGAAACATGATTGATGTGTGATGGGAACCCTGCTTGGAGTGAATAGGCAGAAACCGAAATCATTTAAACCTGGATTTTAGCATGCCATATGCTGGGGAGACCAGAGGGCTGGAGTGAGGATGAGACTTGTATTTGCTCCCTTCCCCACATACTGGACCCTGAAGAGTGCTACTATTAACTTGTGAATCATTGGAAATGCCTTTATCCCAAATCCCAACGCACTAAGCTAATTTTCCTTGGGGTGGGCGAGGTGAGGTGAATGCAGAGGGCCTGTTGGTGAGTGGCGATGTTCAGCCTAACCTATTGCTTGAAATCAGCAGTGGATTTCATGCCTTTCTCAAATTCTGTTCGATGTCTCCTTATGAAGCCAGGTTGGACCGAGTCTGCCAGGCAATATATTCTTCTGCTTCAGGAATGATAATATACTTTAGATGTACTTTCATTTATTCAAGCTCTTAGTGGAGATCTTTTTTCTTAATCTTTAAATAGTTTAATGAAGGAGGAGAACCCAAAGGCATCTAGCTCTAATCTCTACTGAGAAGAAAGCAAACCTTTTTGGAATATGTGAACACTTGACTGAAATCTTGTAACACTTACGGGGAAAAAATATACAGGAAATTTGGAAAAACAACCCAAGTTTTTCCTTCTATACTCTAAAATTCACGAACTTGTGTACAAGGAGCTGCCCTATTATTTTATTGCTTCTTCTTATGAATTAGGTATTTAAATATATTCCCTACATGGAACACACACAAGAATCCTATTAAAAAATCATTATCCCCATTTGCAGATGAGAAAAGGGTTTAGAATATGTTTCTTGCACCAGGTAGCTCCATGGAGGGGATTTGAACCCATGTCTATGCGATTAAAAAAACCTGTCTTTCTACTTCACCACTTTGTTGGTGTGTGCTTAAAAGGTTTTCTTTCTCAAGGGGCGCCTGGGTGGCTCAGTCGTTAAGCGTCTGCCTTCGGCTCAGGTCATGATCCCAGGGTCCTGGGATCGAGCCCCGCATCGGGCTCCCTGCTCCGCGGGAAGCCTGCTTCTCCCACTCCCCCTGCTTGTGTTCCCTCTCTCGCTGTATCTCTCTCTCTCTGTCAAATAAATAAAATCTAAAGAAAAAAAAAGGTTTTCTTTCTCTTTCTACTTGGTCTCTACGTATCATCTCTTTTTACCTGTTGATACCCTCTACCTTCTATTTGACTCTAGCTTACATCTGCTATCTACTGCCCTGGTACATCTTCCATAAAGATTTCTAGGAGGCATGACAGTTGTTGACAAAAAACACCGTCATGCAGGAAGTTCCTCTAGGCAGTGCTATTTAGAGAGTTGTCCTAGGACAGACAGCATGAGCATCACTTGGGAACTTGTTATATATGGATATCCTCAAACCCTATCCAAGAGCTACTAAATCAGAAACTCTAGGAGTAGGGCTCAGGTGCAACCTGTGTTTTAACAAGCTGTCCAGGTGATTCTGAAATAGGCTAACATTTGAGAACTATTGCTCTGGAGCAATACTACTCCAAGTGTGGTCTAAACTTATGGTTGACCAGCACCATTAACATCATCTGGGGTTTTACTAGAAATGCAAATTCTTCAGCCCCATCCTAGGATCAGAATCTCTTGGGGCAGGGCCCCAAGAATCTAGGTCCCAGGAATCTGGGTTTTGATAAGACTTCCAGGGGATTCTTACTCAGGCTTAAGATTGAGAGGCACAGTTCTGGGGGATTATCATTCTCTCTTTATTGCCAAGAGGAGCATGCAAGGTGAAACTGCTTCATCTCTCCCACAGGAGGTACAAATTCTCTCCAGGTGTATTGTCTAATTAATATAATATTTAGTTACACCCAAGAGTCTTATTATGAACAAAAGTTTTGGAATTCATGGAAGTGGCTAAACTGATCATAGAAGATGTTGCAACTTGAGCAATTTGAGACCTTTGGTAACTTAGTATGCTTATTCCTTCCAGTGTTGCCTGTTCCTGGAAGCTCTCCCTGTCTTTCCCTCATATCCTGCCCTTGGTGCTCCTTTCTGCATACACTCAACACTCTGAGCAAACACTCTGATTATTGCACTTTCACTAGTATTAAAATGTGGCTTATTATGTGCCAGCTTCCCCGCTAGCCTTTGAGCAGAGGCCATGCTTTTCTTTCCTGTAAGAGACTAAATAAACATGCACATAACCAAGGTGTTGTAGAACCTTTGGAACTCTATAGAAGGAGTCTTGAAGGCCATCCCTTCTAACCCTTGCTGTGAGGAATGCTGGGAGAGAAAGCCATGTTTAGGTTAGCAGTCTAATCATAAAGCTGACCTTGACTGTAATGACTTTGAGCTCTATCTGGTATAAAATCTAGGTAGCAGCTTGACAACTCTGCCTCCTGAGATCTATGCATTGAGGCTGGATTAGCTGGGAGGTGGTCAGTGTTCCAGTGTCAGCCTACTCTGATCTAGTTAGGCCCAGAAAGGCAAGAGGGATGGGGCTTTTGCCTTCTTTACTCTTTGTTTTGTTTGTTTGGTAGGTGCCAAGTTTTCATAGAGCTGGAGGATCTTATAAAAACTCCAGACTGCATTTTCCACTGAGGAAACTGAGATCTGGAGATTCAGGTAGACTTTTACATTGGAATATTATTTTTTCCATTAAACTTATAATTCTTCACTAGACTGAACTTTTTGAGGGCAGGGATGATACCTTCATCTTATTATGTGTAGAGCCTAGAAAAGTGCTTGATACATAATAAGTAGGTACACAACCAATAGTTGAGTGAACAGATGATTTGCTAAGGCTGCCCAATGATTGAACCTCAATGACAACAAAAGTGTTCTAGCTCTTAGTCCAGTGGTCTTCCAGTTGTAGCTTATAAGAACAATGATGCTAAAGCTATGTAAGTATGGCATAATTCATGTTGCTTTTCACTCATAATTAATGCTGCTATTACTACGGAGAGGGCTCCTCTGAAGTTGGTCCAAGCTGATCAAAGAGGATCAAAGGCTTTCACGGCCTGGACTTTACCCCATCTCTCCCCTCATTCCACAGAGTAACGTACATTGTCAGTGGTTCCCAGACTTTTCTAGTTAATATACCACTTAATTGGGATAAAGATTTCCTAAACCACACTGTTTTCCTGAGAGGCTGGTACTTTTGTTAAATATATTAAGCAACAAAAGTAAAACGATGGTCATTCGATAAATACTCATAGGAGACCAACAGTGGGCTGTCTTTATCGACCTCAAGGATCACCGCTGGGCCAGATCCAGAAATATTTTCCATAACAGAATTAATGCGATGTTAAGTTTCAAATCAACATCCTTGTGCCCTTTTTCTCTCGCCTCCAACCTCCATCCACAGGTAACTATGGATCTTTCTGTTATTATAGATTAGTTTGCATTTTCAAAAATTGTATGGCATGTTTTCTTGGTGTGGCTTCTTTCCCTTGGCATAATTATTTTCAGGTTCATCCATACTTTTGTGAGTATCAGTAATTTATTACTTTTTATTGCTAAGTAGTATTCCCATTGTATGGCTCTAGCAAAATTTGTTTATTCACAAACCTGTTGATGGACTTTTGGGTTCTTTTCCAATTCTGGCTATTATAACTCAAGCTGCTGTAAATATTTGTGTATATATCTTTGCACAGACATATACTTTTGTTTCACTTGGGTAGATAAGAAGTGGAAGGGTTGGGTGGTGTGGTAGATGTAGTTTTAACTTTTAGAAAACTGAAAATTTTTTTTCCAAAATAGTTATGCCATTTTACATTCAAATCAGCTATGTATGAGTAGCATCCTTGCCAGGACTTGATATGGTCAGTCTTTTTTAGTTTTAGTCATTCTAATGGGTGTATAGTGATTTCTCACTTGGTTTTAATTTATATTTTTTTAAAAAACAAATGATCTTTAGCATTTTTTCAGGTTCTTCATAAGAGATCTGTATATCCTCTTTGGTGAAGTGTTTGTTCAAATCATTTGGATATTTAAAAAAATTGGATCATTTGTCTTTATTATTGAGGTTTTTAAAAAATATTTATTTATTTATTTATTTGAGAGTGAGAAAGAGAGAGAGAGAGAGAAAGAAAGAGAGCTCGGGGGAGGGGACAGAGGGAGAGGGAGAGAGAAGGAGACTCCCTGTTGAGTACAGAGCCTCATGATGCAGGACTCCATTCCACCATCCTGAGCCTATGACCTGAGCTGAAATCAAGAGTCAGATGCTCAACTGACTGAGCCACCCACGTGCCCGCCCCATTTTTATTATTGAGTTTTAAGAGTACTTTATATATTCTAAATATAAGGCCATTATCAGATACACCCTTAGCAAATATTTCTCCTAGACTATAACTAGCCTTTTAATTTTCATAACTGATCTTTAAAAGAACAAAGATTTAAATTTTAATGGACTCATAGTTACTGATTTTTTTTGTTTGTGCTTTTTGTGTCATCTTAAGAAATCTTTGCCAAACTCAAAGCCATGAAGATCTTTCCCTATATTTTCTTTAAGAAATAGTTTTAGCTCTTACATTTAATCTTTGATCTAATTTTTGAGTTAATTTTTGTAAATGGTGTGAAGTGAGTCAAAGTTAATTATTTTTTTACATATGGCTGTCCAGTAATTCCAGCACTAGTTATTGAAATAATTTTCCTTTCCTCACTGCATTGTTTTCATACATTTGTTGAAAATGAATCAACCATGTATGTGTGAGGATATTTCTGAATTTTATTCCATTCCATTGATTTATTTATCTCTCTTAATAATACCACACTGTCCTGATTACTACTATATTATGAGTCTTGAAATCAAGTAGTGGTATGGAAATATTATAGATTCGTATTCTTTTTAAAAGTTTTTTTGGGCTATCTTAAGTATGATTTCCCATATAAATATAAAAATAACCTTGTCAATTTCTACATAAAAGGTCACTTGGATTTTGATTAAGATTGCATTGAAGCTATAGATCAATTTGGTGAGAATTGATGTTTAGAATACTGAGACTTCCAATCCATAAATATGGTGTATTTCTCCATTTACTTAAGTATTTTTGATTTCTCTCAGTATTTTATTGTAGTTTTTAGTGTATAAGTGATATACCTATTTTTTAATTTATCCCCACATATTTTATATTTTGATGATATTGTAACTGATTTATATTCTAATACCAGTTATAATTATTTGTTGCTATTACTTAGAAATACAGCTGGTTTTTTTATATTGACTCCATACCCTATAACCTTGCTAAATTTACTTATTAGTTCTATACTTTTTTGTAGCTTTTGTAGGATTTTCTTTTTTTTTTTTAAAGATTTTATTTATTTATTTGACAGAGAGAGGGATAGCGAGAGCAGGAACACAAGCAGGGGGAGTGGGAGAGGGAGAAGCAGGCCTCCCACTGAACAGGGAGCCTGATGTGGGACTCGATCCCAGGACCCTGGGATCATGACCTGAGCCGAAGGCAGACGCTTAACGACTGAGCCACCCAGGCGCCCTTTGTAGGATTTTCTACATAAATGGTTATGTTGTTTATGAATAACATTTTAGTTTTTCCTTCCACATTATTTAACTTTTTCATTTCTTTTTCTTGCCTTATTGCACTGACTGGACCTTCCAATATGCTGATTAGAAGTAATGGGAGTGGACATTCTTGCCTTGTTACCTACTTTAGGTGAACAACATTCAGTATGACGTTAGCTGTAGGTTTTTTGTGGATGCCCTTCAGCAGGTTGAGTTATTTCTATTCTTAGTTTCCTGAGGGGTTTAAAAAAATTTAGTAATGGAGGTTAGATTTTTGTCAAATGTTTTTTCTGTATCTATTGAGATGATCACATGATTTTTTTCTTTTTAGTCTATTATTGTGGTGAATTACATTGACTGATGTTTTTTTGGCCTTCTAAAAATATTTTTTAAATTCAATTAATTAACATATAATGTATTATTAGTTTCTTCTTTTTAAGATTTTATTTATTTATTTGTCAGAGAGAGAGCACAAGCAGGGGGAGTGGCAGGCAGAGGGAGAAGTGAGCTCCCTGCTGAGCAAGGAGCCCAGTGTGGGACTTGATTCCATGACCCTGGAATCATGACCTGATCTGAAGGCAGACGCTTAACCAACTGAGCCACCCAGGCATCCTGTGTTATTAGTTTCAGATGTAGAGTTCAGTGATTCATCAATCTTGTATAATACCCAGTGCTCATTACATCACATGCCCTTCTTAATGTTCATTACCCAATAACCCCATCCCCCAACCGCCTCCCCTCAAGCAACCCTCAGTTTGTTTCCTATGATTAAGAGTCTCTTATGGTTTGTTTCCCTCTCTGATTTCATCTTGTTTTATTTTTCCCTACCTTCCCTATGATCCTGTTTTGTTTCTTAAATTCCACATATGAGTGAAACCATATGAAAATTGCCTTTCTCTGATTGACTTATTTCATTTAGCATAATACCCTCTAGTTCGATGCATATCATTGCAAATGGCAAGATTTCATTTTTTTGATGGCTGAGTAGTATTCCATTGTGTATATATACCACATCTTCTTTATCCACTCATTTGTTGATGGACATCTGGGCTCTTTCCATTGTTTGGCTATTGTGGACATTGCTGCTATAAACATTGGGGTGCAGGTGCCCCTTCGGATCACTACATTTATATCTTTGGGGTAAATACCCAGTAGTGCAATTGCTGGGTTGTATGGTAGCTCTATTTTCAACTTTTTGAGGAAACTACATATTCTTTTCCAGAGTGGCTGCACCAGCTTGCATTGTAAGAGGGTTCCCCTTTCTCCACATCCTCGCCAACATTTATTTTTTCCTGACTTGTTCTTTCCTGACTAGCCATTCTGACTGTTGTGAGATGGTATCTCATTGTGGTTTTGATTTGTATTTCCCTGATGCTGAGTGATGTTGAGCATTTTTTCATGCGTCTGTTGTCCATTTGTATATCTTCTTTGGAGAAATGTCTGTTAATATCTTCTGCCCATTTCTTGATTGGATTATTTGTTCTTTTGGTGTTAAGTTTGATAAGTTCTTTTTTTTTTAAGATTTTATTTATTTATTTGAGAGAGAGAGAGAGAAAGCACAGAGGGAGAGTGAGAGGGAGAAGCAGACTCCCTGCTGAGCAGAGAGCTGATATGGGCCTCGATCCCAGGACCCTGAGATCATGATCTGAGCTGAAGGCAGATGCTTAGCCGACTGAGCCACCCAGGCGCCCTGATAAGTTCTTTATAGATCTTGGATACTAGCCCTTTATCTAATAAAACATTTGCAAATATCTTCTCCCGTTCTGTTGGTTGTCTTTTAGTTTTGTTGACTGTTTCCTTTGCTGTGCAAAAGCTTTTTATCTTGATGAAGTCCCAATAGTTCATTTTGCCTTTGTTTCCCTTGCCTTTGGAGATGTGTCTAGCAAGAAGTTGCTGCAGCCGAGGTCACAGAGGTTGCTGCCTGTGTTCTCCTCAAGGATTTTGATGGATTCCTGTCTCACATTTAGGTCTTTTATCCATTTTGAGTCTATTTTTGTGTGTGGTGTAAGGAAATGGTCCAGTTTCATTCTTCTACACGTGGCTGTCCAATTTTCCCAACACCATCTGTTGAAGAGACTGTCTTTTTTCCATTGGATCTTCTTTCTTGCTTTGTCGAAGATTAGTTGGCCATAGAATTGAAGGTCCATTTCTGGGCTCTCTCTTCTGTTCCATTGATCTATGTGTCTGTTTTTGTGCCAGTACCATACTGTCTTGATGATTTCAGCTTGTAGTAGAGCTTGAAGTCTGGAATTGTGATGCCACAAGCTTTGGTTTTCTTTTTCAACATTCCTTTGGCTATTCGCGGTCTTTTCTGGCTCCATACAAATTTTAGGATTATTTGTTCCATTTCTGTGAAAAAAGTTGATGGTATTTTGATAGGGATTGCATTACATGTGTAGATTGCTCTAGGTAGCATAGACATTTTAACAATATTTGTTCTCCCAATCCATGAGCATAGGAAGTTTTTCCATTTCTTTGTGTCTTCCTCAATTTCTTTCATGAGTATTCTATAGTTTTCTGAGTATAGATCCTTTGCTTCTTTGGTTAGGTTTATTCCTAGGTATCTTATGATTTTGGGTGTAATTATAAATGAGATCGACTCTTTAATTTCTCTTTCTTCTGTCTCATTGTTAGTATAGAAATGCAAGTGATTTCTCTGCATTGATTTTATATCCTGCCATGTTGTTGAATTCCCATATGAGTTCTAGCAGTTTTGGGGTGGAGTCTTTTGGATTTTCCGCATAAAGTATCATGTCATCTGCAAAGAGTGAGAGCTTGACTTCTTCTTTGCTGACTTGGATGCCTTTTATTTCTTGTTGTCTGATTGCTGAGGCTAGGAATTCTAGTACTGTGTTCAACAACAGTGGTGATAGTAGACATCCCTCTCATGTTCCTGATCTTAGGGGAAAAGATCTCAGTTTTTCCTCATTGAGAATGATATTTGTTGTGGGCTTTTCATAGATGGCTTTTATGATATTGAGTTATGTACCCTCTGTGCCTACACTGTGGAGAGTTTTAATCAAGAAAGGATGCGGTACTTTGTCAAATGCTTTTTCTGCATCTATTGAGAGGATCATATGGTTCTTGTCCTTTCTTTTATTAATGTAGTGTATCACATTGATTGATGTGCAGTTGTTGAACCAACCTTGTAGCCCAGGAATAAATCCCACTTGCTTGTGGTGAATAATCCTTTTAATGTACTATTGGATCCTGTTGACTAGTATCTTGGTGAGAATTTTTGCATCTGTGTTCATCAGGGATATTGGTCTGTAATTCTCCCTTTTGGTGGGGGTCTTAGTCTGGTTTTGGGATCAAGGTAATCTTGGATTACAGAAAGAGTTGGGAAGATTTCCTTACATTACATTGACTGAATTTTGACTGCTAAATCAACCTTGCATTTCTGAGGTAAACCAGACTTAATCACAATTTATTATCCTTTTCATGTATTGTTGGAGTTCATTTGCAAAAATTTTAAAAGAATTTTTGCATCCATGTCCAAGAAAATATTGGTTTGTAATTTTCTTTTCTTGTAATAACTTTGATCTTGGTATCTGGTTAAAGCTGACTTTACAGACTGAGTTTGACCATCTTTCTTATTCCTTATTTCCTGGAAAAGTTTGTGTAGAATTAAGTGTTTGTGGAATTCAGCAGTGAGGTCATCTCTGCCACAAGTTTTCATTGTGTAAATGTGTGAATGTTTGTTACTACAAATTTAATAGATATTCAGATTATCTACTATTTCTTGAATGAACATTATCCATTTCATCCGAGTTTTAAGTTTAATGGCAAAATTTGTTTATTCTTTTATCATTTTAATATCTGTGACTTTTGTAGTTGTGTCACCACTCTCATTCCTGATATTAATAATTTATGTTTTTTCTCATTTATTTCCTGTTCAGTATGACCAGCAGTCGATCAGTTTTATTGATCTCCAAACCCAGGTTTTGGTTTTTAAAATTTTCTCTATTATTTTTGTTTTGTTGATTTATGCTCGCCTTAATTTTTTCTTTTTAAAAAATTCTTCTTCTTCTTCTTCTTCTTCTTCATTTTCTTCTTCTTCTTCTCCTTCTTATTTATTTTTAGAGTAAGCTCTCTGTCCAATGTGGGGCTTGAACTGACAACCCCAAGATCAGGAGTTGCATGCTTTTCTGACTGAGCCAGCCTGGTGCCTCTAATTTTTTTTCTTTTTGATGTTTACTTTAGATCTAATTTGTTCTTTTCCTCTAGTTTCTTAACATAGAAACTGAGTGTGCTGATTTGAGATCTTGTTTTCTAATATGGGTATTTAGTGCAGTAAATTTCCCTCTAAGTGCTATCTTAGCCAGATCCCATGCATTTTGATATGTTGTGTCTTCATTTTAATTCATTTCCAAAGTGGTCACTACTTTGAAAAGGACCCTGACTAATTAGGCTTTATCTTTCACTAGGGAACAAGTGAAGGCATTTTGTTTTAACAAATGAATTATTTGTTAAACCTGAATTATTATATAGGAGCTGTATATTGTGTTAGAGGATTGAGCAATGCAAGGGGGTGCGCTGTATCAGATACCTTTTACGTGACAACTCAGATCTTTTTGGATTTATCTCTTTCTAGAGTATTTGGATAGTTGTTGCACTGAGCTGTTGCAGCCACTGATTACACAAGAGAAAAATAGGACAATGCTTTGCTTTATGCTTATGCTGTGTACTTTTCACCTCTTGAGTAAGATGTCTTTGTTGCTGCTGAAGTGTGAGACCCTGCAGGAGCCACTTGGTCCCCATGCATGGGCAACCCGGAGGTACAACAAGGGTGTCAGTGTCAGTGTCAATGAGAGATGTTAACCAGTGGATAAATTTTTCTTCCTTTTTCCCCTTGGATGGATTGTTCTGAGATAGTGGTTTATACAGCCTACTGGAAGATGATTACAGAAGACAGAATGATCCAAGAGGTTGTATAAACTATTTACATTTGTTTTCTCTCCTTTGTCATTTTCCCTTTCCTTCACTCCTGCTTTTTGGAGGCTGTACTCCCAAATAAAGGAGTAGCATATCAGCTTTTGCCTTAGATTTTGCTTTCTGGAAACCCAGACTAAGGTAGAAAGCAATCAATAAATGATAGATTAGTACTTATTATTTCAATTAATCTTATTTAAAACTGGGGTGCCTGTGTGGCTCAGTCAGTTAAGCATCTGCCTTCAGCTCAGGTCATGATCTCAGGGTCCTGGGATTGAGCCCCATGCCGGGCTCTCTGCTCAGCGGCAAGTCTGCTTTTCCCTCTCACTCTCCCCCTCTTCTTCCCTCTCCCTCTCTCTCTCTCTCTCTCATATAAATAAATAAAATTTTTAAAAAATTATGTTATATTCATCAAGGTCTATTATGACTGAGAAAAATCAAGATAAGAATATACAAAGTATGACTAAGTTTTAATATATTGGAGTATTGGAGGAGGTCCTCAAGAGGATGTGACTATTGGTTGACCCTACAGTTAGACTTGGGCAACTGGAAGCTCCTCACCACTTTCCCTGTCCCGGAAATGTATGTTCTGCCTGCCATTCCCATATCAGGAGCTGTTTTGAAGGACATGGCCTTGAGAGACCATTTGGACTGAATACACGACTGAGCCCAGTTAAGGCCCCTTTACAAACTTTTAAGATTCTGGTAGGCAGGTTTAGAGAGCAACTCATTTTGCAGCCATCCAAGACAAGCCCTGTATGTAAGTTCCCTTGATTATTAAACCTGCCACCTACCAGTCTGGAGTGGCCTGCCTTCCTGTTTGATTTCTTTTTGCCCTCCCTGTATGGGGCCCAGTTTGTGAACCAGCAGCCAGTCTTACTCATTTGAAACTGAAGCACAGTTCCAAGTTTTTCTGTCTCCACTTAGTACTAATTCAACAATTGTTTTCTTCTGATGGTTACATTTCCTTCTTAAGTACGGTGTTTTTGTGTTTTGCATTTTGGGTTTGGGGTTCCGGCATCACGGAGCCCATGTGAGGTTTTCAAATCTATTTTGGGGATTAGAGCCCTTGTAGTTTTGTACACGAATTGCACTGTCTGAAAAGTGAATACTCTCTTTCTGATTCCATGTCTGTGATAGCCTGTATTTTTAAATAAGCCACCATTCTCTCCAACCGACTCCAGGTCAGTCTCTATCTTTGCACTGAGCTGCTTATACTGGTATTGCAAGAAGGTAAGAGGAAATATTTATGTTATGAATAACTGTAAAAAATCATGTATTGTCACTTGTAAACTAGCGTATGCTTGACTTGATTTCTTTTGTCATTGCTGAAGTTCTTTATGGGCTTGGTTATTTGCTTCTTTCTCTCTGCTTGGTGACTAATATCAGTGTAAACCTCTACTGGCACACTCTTCTGTTGATAGCTAGAGCCAAGATTTCATTAACTACTGCTAATCTGGTATTTGAGAAGAATAACACATTGGGGAGGGAGGCTAGTATAAATATGTTTTACATTATCTCTTTGTTGCAAAGTTAATAAATGCTCATTATGCAAAATGTGAAAAATTGGAAAAATAGAAAACTGTATCACCAGTAGCTCAACAGAAAAGAATCACTGTTAGCATTTGGATGTACTTCCTTTCAGTCTGTTGCTGAGCATATTATTTTTATATGACTATTATGAAACAAAATTAAATATATCAATGTTTTCAAGAATTTATTTTCTGATTTAAAAGTAATACATGCTTGGTGTAGCAAATTTGGAAAATAAGACATTTTTGATAACAAAGAAAATTAAAATTATTGTGAATCATATCATCTGAAATGGTCACTTTCCATATTTAATTTCTTTCTTTCTAATTTTTTTACATGCAGAACAGCTTGCAAAAATAAGCATTTTTTCCAAGTTTGAATAGTACTCTGGATAAGAAATATCAACAACTTAACATGCTAGCTTTTGTTAAACCTGAATTATCTAAACTTTAACAAAAATGAACTTAATTTGTTTTATCCTTACTTATAAATATTAAGTTGTGAAGGCAAATAATTACAATCAGGCTAATATTTGAAAAATTAAAAAACCAACTTATGTCTGGTAACTCCTTTATTGTGGTTGTTAGTTCCTTAAAAGATAATATATTTAACTTTCTACCAGTAGGCAGCCTTTTGCTTATCTTGCACATCCTAGCAGGAATTCAGGCTAGAGCAATACTTTTCATTAATTGGGAAGCTCTAAGTCCTTAGTAATCATGTGTTTCCTTCAGGATTATAATCACATTTTCCACCAAAAAGGAGTCTAATACTCCACATTTGCATCTTTGTGAAAACCTTCCAGCGAACATGATTGTGAATGCAGAACGTGCTGCAGGGTGGTAATATTATATTAGTTAGGTGTTCAGTAGGAATGTCTTTGCAGACTTGGCATTTGGTTATGAAGATAGGTTTATGAAGATATAATTACTTAATGAAACTTTTCTATTTTAAGATAATTGCAAACTCACATGCAGTTGTAGAAATACTATAGAGAGATCCTATTATGTTATACATTTTACCTAGACTCCCCCAATGGTCATATCTTGCAATAGTATAACATCACAAGTAAGATATGGACATTGATAACATATATCAATTTTATTCATATTTCCTTAGTTTTACTTACACTCACTTGTATATCTGTGTGTATTTACTTCTATGCAATTTTTCACATGTGTAGTTTTGTGTATCCACTGCTGTACAACAGTTAAGATGAAAAACAGATCACCATAAGGATCTCTCATGTTGTGTTTTTCTAACCACACTCACCTCCCTCCCACCTCTACTCCCACCTGTAATCCCTGGCAGCCCCTTATTTGTTCTTTATCTAAAGTTTTTCAGTTCAAGAATGTTATATATAGAGCGCCTGGGTGGCTCAGTTGGTTAAGCGACTGCCTTCGGCTCAGGTCATGATCCTGGAGTCCCTGGATCGAGTCCCGCATCGGGCTCCCTGCTCAGCAGGGAGTCTGCTTCTCCCTCTGACCCTCCCCCCTCTCATGCTCTCTCTATCTCATTCTCTCTCTCAAATAAATAAATAAAATCTTTTTAAAAAATGTTATATATAATAGTTATAGACTCAAGAAGTTGCAAAGATAGGACAGAGTGGTCATGTGTACGTTTTACATAAACATAAAGCATGATACCAAACCCACAAAGTTGGCATTTTACAACACATGTGAATGGTTCTATACCATTTTCAATCATGTATAGATTTGTGTAACCACTGCTAGTGATTATGGTTGAAAAATTTTGAAGGAGTGTGAAATATTTATGGAGAAAAAAACTAATAAATATTTAAAAATATTGTGGTCATTTTAAATATGTTCATAGATTGCTCAGTATTCCTCCCTTCAAGAGGAATTTCCAACCTCCTGAGTGTAGGCTCAACTTAGCGACCCATTTCTAACAAAAAGAATAATGAGTAATGGTATGCAACTTCAGAGACCAGTTCTTAAAGACCACTCCCCCCAACCCTCTCTTGGAATACTGACTTGTAGAAGTTAGCTGCCATCCTATGAGCAACCATGTGGAGATGCCTAGGTGGTGAGGAACCGAGGTACTACAAAAAGCCATGTGAGTAAATCATCTTGAAAGTGAGCCTTCCAGCTTCAGTAAATCTTTCCAATATGGCTTTGGCTGTCATCTTGACTTAACTTCATGAGTGAACCTGAGCCCCAATTGCCTAGCTCCCAGGTTTCTGAACCCAGAAACAGCGTGAGATGATAAATGCTTGTTTTCTTAAGCCACTAAATTTTGCAGTAACTTCTCAGGCAACAATGTGTAACTAATCCAAATATCAATATGTAGGAAGGCATATAAAATATATTGGAAAGTAGAGAGTATTTTTAACATCATTGAAAAATCCTACAGACTACCTTTGCTTTTAGAGTTACAACAGCATTATGGGCATAAGACAATATCAGGCCAAGAGACAGATCACTGAATTGCCTAAACCATGAAGGTGGGTTGGTTTTGTTTTTTCTAATTGAGGTAGAGGAGAATCTAGAGCATGGGACCTCCTAGTTTCTCCATCTTCCCCTCCCACACATTCCCTTGCCTTTTTTTTCCCCCCCTCTGAGGCTGCAGGCTATATGGCAACTTTTGGGAGGTTTGTTTGCAATGATTGACTTTGATCTTGCATGGAGGCACCCCAAAACCTTTGTGCTAGGATATATCACAAAATAATAATCCAGTGGCCCGTATCTGTAATGATTTACTTGTTAGAATTTGAAGCCAAAACCAGCATGTCTTTTGAATATATTACTTGCTCTGAGCTGCAATTTAGTTATGGAAAAGAAATTCAGAAGAGAGTCTATGATTTACAGTATAAAACAAAGCTAGAAATAATGGCTTATTGTCAACTATTCTGTTTGGTTTCCATGGTATTTGTGCTCAGCCACCCTATCCTTATTTTGTATCTACCTTTAACAATTATTTTCTGATTAAAAATATACTATCTTTGAATCTTATATCATCAGCCTGTATAATAGGTACAGCAATGCTAGAGCAAACCTCTGACAGCTTCAGACCTTTTTATAAAGGTGCTTTTTGGAATGTGGCAATTTAATGAAGTTACATTAGTAAAGCAACAAAGGATTATGGAGATGGTGGTGGTGGCGGCTAAGCTATCCTCCCTTCAAGACACTCGTTGGCACTGCCATTAAAATTAATATTCTACTGTGGAAACTTTCTTTCTCCATCTCCTTCTGTTGGCAGTTCTTCCTCCACCAGTCCCTTAACTGTTATTCCCTAAAGCAATGGTTCTCAAACTTCAGTGTGAATCAGAGTCACCTGTCAGATGTGTTAAAAACAGGTTTCTGGGTCCACTTCCAGAGTTTGTGCTGCAGGAAGTTTGGAGTGGGGTCAGAGCGTTTTCATTACTGCTGGGTCCCCCCGTGATGCTGACACTGCTCTTTGGAGACCACACTTGAGAACCTCTGCCCTAAAGTTCGATGCTTGCATAGTAGTTGAGATCCTGAATACATGATGGAGGCAGGAGCCAGAGTAGCAACGGACATCACCAAACTGCTTTGCATGAGGCAATCAAAGCGTTATGTTTTTGCTATTGTGAAAGAGGAAAATGAGGAGGGGAGGTGGAGGGAGAGAAGTGGCAAAATTAAGATAGCCTGAGGCTGAGGGGTCAGATAAAGATCAAGGCACCTACCGGAGTGAAGCTGGTAGAGAAGGTTTTGGAGGTCTTTAACCATTTTTTTTTAAAAAAGATTTTATTTATTTATTTGACAGAGAAGAGAGAGAGAGAGCACAAGCAGGGGGAGTGGCAGGCAGAGGGAGAAGGAGAAGCAGGCTCCCCGCAGAGCAGGGGGAGCCTGATGTGGAACTCGATCCCAGGACCCCGGGATCATGACCTGAGCTGAAGGCAGATGCTTAACCAACTGAGCCACCCAGGCACCCGGTTTAGGAGGTCTTTAAAAACTCCTCCTCCATATCTGGGCAAATCTTAAAATATGCCAGATTTGCTCATTTCCTATCAAGGTGTGTGTGTGAGAGAGAGAGAGAGAGAGAGAGCATGAGAGCGAGGCAGACAGGGGATATGCATGTGCTTTTGTGAGGGAATTAGACCGCTGCTGATTTCTGCTAAGGGTTGATGCCGTTTAGAAGAGAGAGCACATTTGGGGTGATGAAGTGATTGGCAAACTAAAGAAGGTGGTAGCCAGAGGTGATCCATACAGAGTATCAGCCCCCTACACCCTCCCTGCCCCTCACTGGAATTGAGAGGTATCTTGGAGAAGGATTTGGGCTTGCACAGGACATGAAAATGGGGGTTTGAAGCAAGCCTACCTAGTTCTCTAGGGTCCAGAGAGGCTTCAGCTAATTGGGTTACTGTTTTTTTTTTTTTTACAGCTCTCACCTACTTTGTGTTTATCCTGAAGTCATCAGATAAGCAGAGTGATAATACCCTTCTTCAAATCACAACCTTGAGAGGCTTCAGTTTGTCTCTCCCTCATGAATTCCTTGAGTGTTTCATGGAGGTAACAGCTACTTGCTGTGGGTTATCTTTATTCTGGCCTCCTGATGAAGGTTGGATATTCTCATGGTTCTAGGAAGGGAGTTGCTGCCCCATCAGCCCAGCATTTGAGGGAATTCCTTTTAAGGAGGCACTAGAAGGACAGGGTTTTCACAGTTCCATCCCAGCTGTGGGACAAAAGAGATGTGGTGTGGGGCCACACAAACCTCTTGCCTGCAACTTTGCATCATGATCTCTGTTCTGAGGAAATTCAGAGATGAGGGGTTTACACAGTCCTGCTTCAGTTCATCTTCACCTTCATCCATAAAACTCTGTGAGCATGTGAAGAAAGGAAGGAAGAAACAACTACCTTGGGACTTGAGGCAAACAGGTGTGCTTCCTGCTTCTTCTTCCTTAGTTTCCCATGTGGTCTCCAGGCTCACACACTGGTCGATGAATTTATTGATCAGTTTTAACTGACTAGTTCAGAATGCTCTCTGGTTTTTTTTTAGATTGTATTTAAATTCAAATTAGTTATTATATAGTGTATTAGTAGTTTCAGGGGTAGAATTTAGTGATTCATCAGTTGCATACAACACCCAGTGCTCATTACATCGCGTGCCCTTCTTAATGCCCATCACCCAATTACCCCATTCCCCCACCCACCTCCCCTCCAGTAACCCTGTTTGTTCTTTATAGTTAAGTTTCTTATAGTTTGCCTCCCTCTCTGTTTTTGTCTTATTTTATTTTTCCTTCCCTTTCCCTAAGTTCATCAGTTTTGTTTCTTAAATTCCACATTATGAGTTCAGAATGGTTTTAAGCCTAGAGGAAACAACCAAAGGATTTCATTTGAAGCTAATGGTAGACCTCATTGTGGTGCTAATTATACCTCAATGTGGTATGGAGAGTCTTGGTTCTCAGCTGATCTTGTTCACCTAGATGAAAATGATGTGTTTTGGGGGTAGTGTTGGGGTCCTGAGCCTATGGTCAGGAAAGAATTCTTGAGACGTCTTTGGAGCAAAAAGGTGGTTTTGTTAAAGCACGGGGACAGGACAACTGGACAGAAAGAGCTGCTGCCAGGGGAATTGTGAGGGGCAACTGATGATATACTTTGGGGTTGGGGGAAGTAAAGACAGGGGAAGTTCCAAAAGGACTTTCGTATGCTAAAGAAGATTCACAGGATGCTGGAGGCCTGGCTATTGTCAAGCTAAGGTTGTTTTTCCCTCTAGCAAGGCATTAACATTAAGACAGTTGGGAGTTTCCTGGAGGAAGTTATACTCTGCCTGCTTCAAGTATTTGTCAGTGGGCTATAGGTTATAAGGACATTTAATTTTATCTCCATTTCCTTCTGCCTTTGTTTCCCACATCAACAATAAAATCTGAAAAGTTAAAGGAGATTAAGCATTAAAATCTTTTATGGTGGTGGTAGTGGAAGTAGTGGTGGTGAATCAGGACCATTTTTCCTTTTAGGAGTCCTGCATAGAGTCTGTAGATCTACCATATCATAGTTCAGTAATAATTATTATTATTTTACTTTATTAAGGTGTAATTGACAAAAAATTGTATATCTTTAAGGTGTACATCTTGATGTTTTGATATATGTATATATTGTGAAATGATTACCAAATTCAGGCAAATTAATATATCCATCGTCTCATATAGTTGCTCCTTTTTAAGTTCAATTATTGATAGGGTTTCATACACTGAGTTCCAGCTGAAAAGTCTTTTTCAGGCACCAAAACTATGTCAAAGATGGAGTCTTGGCATATTCCACAGAGTGCTCAGTGCCTCATTCAAACTGCTGGAGCAAGGCATGATTTTTCCTACTTCTGGCATGCCCCCTGCTTCCCTTTCCTGATGATTTCCACACAGCTTCCCCCACACTCCTGGAGTCCCTTTTCAGCATGTTTATCACTGTTCTCTACCCATAAAAGGGAAGGTGTGTGAGAGCTGCACTCCACGGTGACTGTCAGTTCTAGGCATTGTACCAACACCAACAGAATCCCTATCTGGGCTCTTCCCAGAGAGTGGGCAATCTTCATTCAACAGACAATAAACAATAGAGAATAAGGATGATGGCCACTGGGGTTGTATAAGAAGTGCCTGTTTCATTATTTATACTCTGGCACTCACTCATGGATCCTTTATTCAGACATTAATAGAACAAAACCAAAAAAGGATTTAAAGAGGAAATGGTTCTTGAAAAAAAACTTATGACTAAATGCATTTCTGATCATTCCTCAAACCTGGGGAAGACAGATTATTGGAAAAATATTGGCAGTTTACAGGATTGGTAGAAGAATTAAACAACCAAGATGGGGAAGGACAGGAAATAGAGGCCTTGTCTTTACTGAGGTTTTCAAACTCCTGGGTGAGAGAATTTGACTGGGCCACTCTAGCTTGCTTCCAGCCATCCATACTGCCAGGAGATAGGAAAGGGGGCAGAGCTGCTAGTATGTTTGCTCTTGTATTGGTCAAATATGTATTTCATAGTTAGAAAACACTTCTGTTTATTGATCTGTCAATCTATTGATCTACTTACCTACCTACCTACCTATCTATCCATCTATCATCTTAGACTTTTTTTTTAAGAGCAGTTTTAAGTTTACAGAAAAATTGAGAGGAAGGTACAGAGGTTTCCTATAAACCCTGCCCTACACACGCATAGCCTCCCTCATTATCAACATCACTCAGCAAGATTTTTTTTTTTCACCAAGGATGAGCCAACACTGACACATCATAATCACCCAGAGTCCATAGTTTACCTTAGGGTTCACTCTTGGTGGTGTACATTCTCTGGGTTTGGGCCAATGTATAATGATATATATCCATCACTGTAATAGCATATAAAGTATTTTCACTGCCTTAAAAGTCTGTGCTGTGTCTGTAACTCTCTTCTCCCCACTATTCGGGGCAGCCGCTGAACTTTTTGTCTCCATAGTTTTACCATTTCCAGAATGTCATATAGTTGGAATCCTACATTATATAGTCTTTTCAGATTGGCTTCTTTTCACTTAGTAATGTGCACTTAACTGTTTCTCTATGTGTTTTTGTAGCTTGATAGCACACCTCTTTTTAGCACTGAGTAGTATTCCATTGTCTGGATGTACCACAGTTTATTTATCCATTCACCTGCTGAAGAACATCTTGGTTACTTCTAAGTTTTGAGAACTATGAATAAATCTGCCATAAACATCCATGTGTAGGTTTTGTGTGGACATAACATCAAATATAATTTTCATCAGTCATGTTAGTAGCTATTCAATGGAATATGATTAAACTTAGATCCTTGCCACTCATTATTTTGCTTGACATAAGGATAATCTGTTACCAAACTAGGAGCAACACAAAGCATACTTTAGTTCAGAGAAGTGGTTCTCAAAGTGTGGTTTCCAGATCATCAGAATGAACATCATTGAGAACTTGTTAAAAATGTGAATTCTTTTTTCCACTCCAGACCTACTGAATCAAAAACTCAAGGTGAGCCCCAGGCATTATGTTTTAATAAATACTCCAGATGATGCTGATACATGCAAAAACTTAATGTACGTATGAAACATTTGGGGATCTTGTTACAATGCATATTCTTATTTAGTAGGTCTGGGATAAACCTGAGAATCTGCATTTCTAACAAGCTTCCAGGTGATCTCATTACTGTTGGTGCAGGGACTAAACTTTGAGTAGTAAACTCTGGAGAGATTCAAGGAGAAAACTTTATATTACTACTTCAAACTGCTGATGTTCTGTAGACAAAGACCTATGAAAACCAGAAAGCTCTGTAGGAAAAAAAATTATTGTCATTGCTGTTGGATGATACTTTTCATAAATTTTCAGAAAGTTGTATATTTTGGGGGTTGGGAGCTCTTATCTTCAGCTGGCAGGTCTGAAAAGGATTGGTTACAAAGTTTATGTAGCAAGTCACCTTTAATTCAAATTTGTAAATGCCCCATCATGTCTTAATCTCAACATGCAACAGCATGTAAGGAGAGTGGAATCTGTGTCTCCAGCTGTCCTTTATTTTGTCTTGTTCCCCATCATTTAAAATGATAACCTAAAGCTTAATGCTAATGAAGTTGCCAAACTGTGACCTAAAAGAAGGGAGAGCCTTCCCAGATGGCTCCAGTTGCTGATTATAACTTCTTGGGTCTTTCTTGTCCCAGATTGATCATATCTCGTGTTTATAGTCTCTGGCTATTTGGTGAATAATCAGGCAAGCTTTTGAGAATCTGGTCCAATTTCTAGCAGTTTGCTCTTGGTGCCATTCAAATCTGATTGCATTTGCTTGACAGATTTCACTTAATGGAAATGGGGAGAGACTAACTGGGTGTATGAAACTTCCTAGGTTAGGGTTCTCTTAGATAATGTTGACCATTATATTTTCATTTTTAATTTTCTTGCTTTCATTATTAGATGACCGTGTGCTTTGAGTTTTTGCTTTGAAAAGGTTACAGATGGTTTCATTTCACATAATGAATTTGAAAGCATTTAAGAGGGCCTCCTCACACAACGTCTCCCAAGAGATTTGATCAAAATAAAGGTATATGAAAAAATCTGTATTTACAACTGAAATTATCTGCAGAGTAATTTCTATTAGAATTCTTTGAGGAGGCCAAATGAACATGAGAACAAAGGTAAACTGGGAAACATAATTTATTTAATCTTTGAAAAACACTCGTAAGCTTTAGTATGAAAGGAAATTAAATAATCTGTGACCAAGGGGTTCTTCCTCCCCATAAAGTCTTTGTTTTCTGTCAAGAAATAAAAGGCACAGATATACAGCATTTTTCTGAAGCAAGAAATATTGATAGTGTGACATCCTAGAAATTATTTTTGACACATGTCTAAAGTAACATATCTATAAACAATCTGGATGGTCAGTTATACATAGTTAAATGTCAAGTAATGAATAAACTAATAATATGAGAGGTGTTAATGACTGTTTCAGGCTTGAATTTAAGGTGTGGTTTCATCTTGGTTGAGTTCCAAATACCAGCATCTAATCTCTTAGTTTGTAGGCTTAGAAACTTGACTTCCTTTCTTTTGAGAGGCTTTAGGGAAAAATAGCTTCCTTAAGTTGAAAAAGGCTGACTAAAGGTAAGAGAGTATGGTTTTTATAAAGCTTTTTTCCTCTTGATAAAATTCTATAGAAGTTTACTGTAGGAAACTTAGAACATATGACAATATTCAAATTAAAAAATAATATCCTTCAACCCAGCCCCACCCCATGTTAACATTTTGGATTTCAGTCTTTTACTATCTACATATATAGTAAATTTTACTAAACTTTCATGAAAATCTTTATACATTTAGGTCTGTTTTCTGGTTCAATTTATACACTAAAATTATTGCAGTAAATTTTTTTTATAATTGACCTCCATAAAGCTGTAACAATTTCCATTCTCTCCAGCTAGGTATGAGGGTACCTATTTTCCTACATTTTTATCATCACAAGATATCCTCAATTTAAAAAAATTGGCAGGATTTATAGGAGAAAAATGGTATTGTGTTATAATTGCTATTTACTTGACCTCTAATCAGGTTGAATTTTAATCAGCTGTTCACTGGGCATTTGTATTCATTGGACCATGTCTTTCTTATGGGTGTACTCCTAGTGGCTAGCAGAGTACCTGGGACTTAGGAGCTACTGATCTAATTCTGTCTTTATTGATATATTACTACTCTGAGAATAAGACTACTTATTCAGTTGGGAAGATTTATTAATTTACTAAGTAGATCAAATTATCATTTGGAAAGGACTCAGTGTAGTTGTGTGTGAGGTACAAGCAGGGGTTGAGAGGGGAGAGGAGATGAGGTTTACACTAATACCTAAGCAAAGAGGAGAATTCAGCCAGGTGAAAGAGAATTTGAAGGAATGAGGGGAAGTGTTCCAGCAAGAAGAAAGACCAAGTATAAGGTCCTAATAGTAATATAGGGACTAGCTGAAGTGTATGGTTTAGGGTAGATGGGGATACAGAGAATTTAAGCTGTGCAGGGAAACAGAAACCAAATTATAATAGATTTTTCTTACTAAGGAGTTTGAATTTTATCTAGGGGGCAACTTGATAATAAGTGTTAAAAGCTACAAACTGTGGGGTTGCCTGGGTGGAGCAGTCCGTTGGGTGTCTGTCTGACTCTTGGTTTCGACTCAGGTCGTGATCTCAGGGTCATGAGATCAAGCCCCACATCAGCTCTGCACTCAGCGTGGAGTCTGCTTGAGATTCTCTCTCCCTCTCTCTTTGCCCCTCCCGCTTGTGCTCTCTCTCTCTCTAAAATAATAACTAAAATCTTTAAAAAAACTAAAAAGCTTCAAACTGTGTATTGCCTCAATTTAGGAATTTCACAATGAAAAATGTATTATAAAGAAAGAGAGGTGTAACAAAAATAATCATCTCATCATAATTATGATTGAAAATTTGCACACAACTTAAATGTCCAACTATAGAAGATTAGTAAAATAAATTATGCTCATTCTATGAATTTTTATTGGTTATAAAATACATTTTGGAAGAATGTTAAGGAAAAAAGTTTTTTTCCCCACATGTTCTTAAGGATACACATTACATGCAAAATATGATCCCAGAATTAAAAAAAAAATGTGGAAGAGTTGGTGATTTAGTGTGTCATTTCTGAAAGGTACAAAGAAGATATAGCTTCTTCATTTTCTCTCCCCTACTCTCAACTACTTTCATATTGCTCCTGTCCCCCTTTACCTAGTTAGGCTCAGTATAGGGGTATGCATGTGTCTTATTTAAACTGGCTAGTTAAATGTAAGTTATTTTCTTCTAGTTAAAAAAAGGCTCTCTCTCTCTCTCTCTTTTTTTTTGTTAATAAAGTCTTCTTTGGGCAAATCTTCACCCTATCACTGTTCTTGCCCTTCCTCCTTCCTCTTCTCAACATATCTGTCCTCCAGGTATATCTCCATAGATAAGACTTTTTGGTAAAGAGAGAAGGCTTTAGTATGTTTGCAGGGGTCTCTGGGTGGTCCTCTAAGTTCGTTTCACCTCACTGTTGAGCGATATTATTCCACTTGTTTTTGGCATTGGCTTTTTTCTCACGAACCTGTTGCTGCGGTACTTGGTCCTACCTGGTCATTGACCTATGATGCTGTCTGCTACTGTTGGTCACAAACTGTCCTTACTTCCACTTTGAAGTCGTGGCCCTTGGAAATATCTGTCTCCTGATTCCAGGTCTTTTCTGTGGCACCAGTCTTCCCCCTTGGGTAGGAGGGTTAAAACATATCTGCATTTCCTTCCTACCGCATACAACATGGAAAAGATTTGTTTGCCCACTTCCCTCTGATAGGGCTGCGCTACTGCTGTTGCTCCATATTGGATGCGGCCCTAGGCTGAAGGCAGGACTTCTGAGAGAGTGTGCAGCCTCTCCTAGACAACACCTGGAAGAGTGGGCAGCAGCTTTGATGTTGTTACTGTCTGATATTTATTTGAGTGTCTCTGCAGTTCATTTCCCATATCCCATGGAGGTCTGGAATCTGACCTCCTTGCTCTATTCCTTTCATGACTTCCTCTTTCTTTCAGAAGTAGAATATTTTCTTTTTCTCTTCTTTTCCTTTCCAGTCTGGCTGAGAATTTCTCTGCATAATGTTATTTTTTCAAGATGTTACGATGAGAGGCATACAGAGAATCATGATTATTTATTTTATGTCTTTAACCAGTGCCTTTATAGCATTTGTATGCAGGGGACTATTTTAAATACTTCACAAAAATTAACTCATTGAGTCCTCATTGCAGTTCCATGAGATGGATACTACTATTATGCCCATTTTACTACTGAACTGAGGCCCAGAGAAGTTACGTAATTAGTCCATGTTTCCATAGCTTCTAAGTAGTAGTCAGGGTTTGAACTAAGGCCCTCTGGCTTTACAGCCGCACATTTTTTACTACATCATGTTGCCTCACATTTAAAACACTTTCATTTTAAATTGCCTCATGTGTAAAACTTTAAAAGTGAAATGAAAAATAGATTACTTTGATATTTTCAAGATTATTCTCATATACATATGAATATACAGAAAAAAACTGGAAGGCTATTAATTAAAATTTTCAACAGCAGTTATAATTGAATATTGGGATGATTATAGCACAGGTGATTTTAATTTTACTTCTTGATACGTCTTTAAATTTGTTGCAGTATAGATGACTGCTTTTATGTCCAATTAAATAATACATCTATTAAGGAAAATAAGATTATTTGCAAACATATTTACATTGAAAAGACTAGGCTCATAAAAAGGACTCTTTCTTTCTTTCTTTCTTTTTTAAATTTTTTTTTTTTAATTTATTTATTTGACAGAGAGAGACACAGCGAAAGAGGGAACACAAGCAGGGGGAGAGGGAGAGGGAGAAGCAGACTCCCGGCTGAGCAGGGAGCCCGATGCGAGGCTTGATCCCAGGACCCTGGGATCGTGACCTGAGCCGAAGGCAGACGCTTAACAACTGAGCCACCCAGGCGCCCCAAGGACTCTTTCTTTCATTAATTCATTCCATATTTATTGAAGGAATGTACTAGGGATCATTACACTATGACTAAGGTTGTGGAGATGAGCAAAACATAGTACCTACCTTTAAAGACCTTATTTATGGTGAGGGTTGAGAGATAAGTGAACAATAATGATGCACCATTCGAAGAGCTATTACAAGCTCGAGCACATCGTAAGAAATGTATATGAGATACAACCCAGTTTTGAGGACTTGATGAATGTTGAAATCTGAGAGTGAAGGAAAGTGTATCAGCTAGAAATACCAGCATGTGCAAAGACCCTGATGTATACTCAAGGAATTGAATGCTACTATTTGGCTGAAAATTAAATAAATTATTTGGAATGGTCAGAGAAAAAAAAAGGAAAGCAGGTTTAATTGCAAGAATGTAATTGGTGATTTTGGCAAGAATAAATTTAGTAGAATTGTGAGGGCAAATGAAACTTGGAAACATGATGTTATAGAGGAGGGAGTTTATACATTTTTTTTAAAGATTTTATTTATTTATTTGACAGAGAAAGACACAGCGAGAGACGGAACACAAACGGGGAGTGGGAGAGGGAGAAGCAGACTCCCTGCCGAGCAGGGAGCCCGATGCGGGACTCGATCCCGGGACTCCAGGATCATGACCTGAGCCGAAGGCAGTCGCTTAACCAACTGAGCCACCCAGGCGCCCAAGTTTATACATCTTTAAAGGAGAATTTTGAAGGAAGGCCAGGTGACAATGGTGACACCGTTTTTGAATCTACATGAAGGTTCTCACAAAACAGATACAGAAACTAAGATAAGACCAAAATTCCCCACGCAGCATATTCAACAAAACCAAGTGATCACATATCCCCAAACTCCAAAATACAGCAAAACATTGCTATTGTTGAAACGGCAGAAGGAAACTGAGAGCCAGGAAATTTTGAAATTGATAACAAATGCTCACCCTCAAAAGAAAGGGGCTCCACTAAAGAGTGGTAGGAAACTCAGTTAGCCAATCTGGGAAAACCAGCCCAAACTGGGAGAGGGCTTTGTACATCCCAATGTGTGTATGAGTGCAGGGAGATGTACAAAAACTTGACATTGATATCAGTCTAGGCCCTATGAACTCTTGAAACCTGCTAAAGTTCCTTTCCAGGACAAAACGTCATATTGAGGAGAAATTGCAGGAAGTTGAATCAAATTGACACTAAGGACAAGGGAAAAAAAAAGAAAAGACTCAGATGAGAATGGGAAGGGAGAAGGGAAAGTGGATTTCAGAAAGAAATATTGGGCATATTTTGAATTCTTGGTCACTAATGATAGAACTGTGAGCCCTGAAACCATGGAATTAAGAAAGCTGTTCTGGTTCACCCTACTCCCCTAAAGAGGCTCCCACCCCAGGAGCACAGAAAGACTTAATGTGCTTAAACATGAGCAATATGAAAGGACGGTGGTTAAGTCCTACACAAACTATTATAAGATAAAAAAAGAAGGGTGCCTGGGTGGTTCAGTCAGTTAAATGTCTGCCTTCATTTAGGGTCATGATCTCAGGGTCCTGGGATCGAGTCCCACATTGGGCTCCCCATTCAGCAGGGAGTCTGCTTCTCCCTCTCCCTCTGCTCTTTCCCTCTGCTCTCTCGAATAAATACGTAAAATCTTAAAAAAAAATAATAATGTGTGAAGTGACATTGCCAAAGATATTGTAGATAAAAACTGTAACTCCAATATTTAAAATAAAGTTAAAGAACTTTCACTACTGGATGTACTTTTCCCTATTCCTCCTGCTAAGTATGGCTACAAATCTTGGACCTTATATATAAAATAAACATTAAAAGCCACTGCAAGATGGAAAGAAAAAGGCAGACCTGCTAGGGAACTTGGGACTTGAGAATTGGATCTGAAAACCCAGTAACCTAGAAATGCCAATGCATGTAGACAGAGTCTCATAGTAGCAGTATCTTTCTACCCAAAAGTCCACGAAAGGTGCAGTCTAGGAAATCAGAAAACTTTTAGACATTAACTGCTCTCTATTCCAGTCAAACACAGTACAAAAACTGGCTGCACTGCTCCCATGCCAGCAAAGGTGGGGAGCCTCAAGTTTCATCTTCACAAGGTTAAAACAAGGTGACCCATCAGTCCCACCAGAGTGGTGTCAGAGAAGTAGGGACTTTTATCCTGTCAAAATTCTAACAAGGCCCTGTGGTGTCAGTGGAGACCACATGGGGAGCTGGAGCTCCCAGCCTACCAAGTGGTAATGAAGAGACCCTCCCCGCCTCCCCCCACCACACACACACATTGCAGGTGTCAGTTGAGGCTAAGTGGAAACTTAGACTTCTCCCTCCACTTAGCAGAAATGAAGCAGTGTCAACTTTCCCCTAACCTTCCTGAGAAGTTTTAGAGAAAGAGAAAAAAAAAAAACAGCTAAAACAGAAGGTTTCATAATATACAGTTTTATAACACAATAGGAAAATGTTTAGGTTCTTAATTCAAAATCACTCATCATACCAAGAACTAGGAAGTTCTCAAACTGAATGAAAAAGACAATAGATGTCAGCACCAAGATGACAGACCTGTTAGATTACCTGACAAAGATTGTAAAGTAGCTATGATAAAAATGCTACAACAAGCAATATGAACATTCTTGAAACCAATGAAAAAGTAGAAAGCCTCAGTAAAGAACTAGAAGGTCTCAGCAAAGAAATATGAGGTATAAAGGAGAATCAAAGGGAAATTTAGAATAGACATATACAGTAACCAAAATAAAAAAAATCAGTGGATGGATTAACAGAAGAATGGATGGGACAGAGGAAAGAATCCATGAACTGGAAGGTAGGAAAAGAGAAATGGTCTGAACAACAGAGAAAAACAAACCTTATTTTTTTCCAGCTTTACTGAGATAAGATTGACAATTAAAAATAGAATATATTTAAGATATACAATGTAGTGTGGTGTTTTGATATAAGTACCTTGGGTAATGATTACCACAATAAGCTAATTAACATATTTATCATCTCACATCGTTACCTTTTTTTGTGTGTGTGATGAGAACAAGATGTATTCTCTTAGTCAATTTGGAGTATAGAATACATTATTAACTATAGCTACCATGATGTATGTTAGATCTCTAGAACTTACTCCTCTTATAACTGAAAGTTTGTACACTTTGACCAACATCTCTTTGCCCCTCCTCCTCCCAGCCCCTGACAACCACCATTCAATTGTCCTTTCTTCTAAGTTTGACTTTTTAAATTCCACATATAAGCGATATCATGCAATATTGATTTTTCTGTGTCTGGCTTATTTCACTTAGCATAATGCCCTCCAAATTCATCCATGTTGTTGCAAATTGCAAGATTTCCTTCTTTTTTGAGGATGAATAACATTCCATGGTGTGTGTGTGTGTGTGTATGTGTGTGTGTGAGGGTGTCTGTGTATGCCATGAATTCTTTATCCATTCATTCATTGATGGGTACTTAGTTTGTTTCCTTACATTGGCTATTATGAATAATGCTATAATGAGCATGGAGGTAGAAATATCTCCTTGGGATCCTTCTTTCATTTTTAATTTTTTGAGGAACCGCCATACGTTTTTCTAAAAGGCTGTATAAATTTACATTCCCATTAACAGTGTTACAATGGTTCTCTTTTCTCCACATCTTCACCAGCATCTACTGGTTGTCTGATAATAGCTGTTCTAATAGGTGTTAGGTGATCTTTCATTGTGGTTTTGATTTGTATTTTCCTGGTGATTAGTGATATTGAGCATCTTTTCAAATGTACTTGTTGACCATTGGTATATTTTCTTTGGAAAAAATGTCTATTCAGGTCCTTCGTCCATTTTTAAATCGGGTTACTTATTTTTTTTGCAATTGAATTGTATGAATTCTTTATATATTTTGGATTTTAACCCCATATCAAATGTATGGTTTGCAAATATTTTCTTTCTGTAGGTTGCCTTTTCCCTCTTCTAATTGTTTCCTTTGTTGTTCAGAAGCTTTTTAGTGTGATGTAGTCCCAGTTTATTTTTGTTTTTGTTGCCTGTGCTTTTGGTGTCATATTTAAGAAATCATTGCCTAGACCAATGTCAAGGAGCTTATTCCCTCTGTTTTCTTCTTTCTCCTGCTGGATCAAGTTGCTGTTGAAGCTCTCTGCTATGGTCTCAATGTTTGTCACCCACCCCACATTCATATGTTGAGATACTAGTGCCCAGTGTGAGGATATTATGAGGTGGGATCTTAAAAAGGTAATTAGGTCATGAGGGTGAAACCTTCATGAATGGAATTAATACCCTTATAAAAGAGGATCCAGAGAACTAGTTTGCCCCTTCCACCATGTGAGGACGCAGCAAGAAGTCAGCAGTCTGCAACCAGGATGACGGCCTTCTCTAGAACCAACAATGCTGATACTCTAATCCTGGACTTTCAGTTTCCAGATATGTCAGAAATAAATTTCTGTTATCAATAAACTATCCAGTCTGTAATGTTTTTTTATAGTTGTCTGATACAGACATTCTGTATCATATTTTTCATTTTATTCTTCAGCTTCATAATTTGTTTGGTTCTTTTTAATGATTTTTTTAGTTCTTTGTTGAACTCCTCATTTTGTTCATGCATTATGTTCCCAAGTTTGTTGAGTTGTCTATCTGTGTTCTCTTAAATCTTAACTGAGTTCCATATAATAATTATTTTGAGTTCTTTTTCAAGTAATTTGCAGATCTCCATTTCCTTGGGTAAGTTACTCGGAAATTATTGTGTCCCTTTGGTGGTATGATGTTTCCTCGCTTTTCCACATTTCTAGTGGCCTTGTGTTAATATCTCGTTATTTGAGGGAATAGTCACCTCTTCCAGCCTTTTTGGAGTGGCTTTGGTGGGGAAAGACTTTCACCTGTGAGCTGCTACGGGCAGGCCAGGTAGAGTGCAGAGTCTCTGGTTCTGTTGTGAGAGGTGCAGTGGTGTTGTCTCCATGTAGCTCTGTCAGCTGAGATTGACATCTGTCAGCTGAGATTGACATCTGTCAGCTGAGATTGACAAACTGAAAGGGTCCGTGATGGTCAAGTAGGTGTCTTCATCAGTAACTGTGGCTAGGGCTGTAGGGGTCCTTGGTGGCAAAGGCTACTAGGTTCTTCTTGGTTTTTTTTTTTTTTTCCCCTCATGGGGGGAAGTTCTAACCAAGGGGATTCTTCTTGACACTGGGTCTGGTACAGAAAGTACACTTTTAAAAAAGGACCAGAAAATAAAATAAAATTGAAAAAGGACCAGAGCCTTAGGGACCTATGTGACTACAACAAAAGATCCCTGTCATCAGAGTCCCAGAAGGAAAGGAAAAAGAGGGTGGAGTTAAAAATACTCAAAGACATGATGGCTGAAGACTTCCCAAATTTGGCAAGAGACATAAATCTACAGATTCGAGAAGCTAAATGAATTCCAAATAGGATAAACCTAAATAAATCCATGACAAGTTACATCATATTTAAAATTCTGAATACTAAAAAGAAAAAAATTTAAAGCACGAGAGAAAGATTTCAAACATTTGTATATTTCTTACCAATGGATTCCAAAAGGAAGTGGCACAATATTATCAGATGCCGAGAGAGAGAGAGAGAGAGAGAGCAAGCAGGGAGAGGGGGGAGAGGGGGAGGAACAGAGGGAGAAGGAGAGAGAGAATCTTAAGCAGGCTCCACACCCAGCATAGAGCCCTACTCGGGGCTTGATCTCATAACCCTGAGATCACGACCTGAGCCAAAATCAAGAGTTGGATGCTTAACCAACTGAGCCACCCAGGGGCCCCCAGCCCAGAATTCTATACTTCACACAAATATTTTTCAGGAATGAAGGGGAAATCAAGACATTCTCAGATGAAGGAAAACTAAGAGAATTTGTAACCAGCAGAACTATGCTAAAATGGAAGTTCTCTAAACAAAAATGATATGATAAAAGAAGAAATTAGAAAATCAGGAAATGAGAAAACAGTGAGTTAAAATATGGGTAAATAAAATAGGCTTTCTTTCTGCTCTTAAATTTTCTAATTATGTATGATGGTTTAAACAAAAAGTATTACACCCATGTGTTTCTAAATGAATGCAGAAGAATTATATAGGACAATTATATTGTAAATGGAGAGTGGTAAAGGGACATAATGGAAGATTAGGCATCCGTACTTCAGACAAACAGTAATGATGATATGTGTAAATTGTGATTTTATATAAGTATTATGTATATAAAATAGTATGCATATACAATTAATGTAATATTTAGATAATGTCTCTGGATAATTACATAGCTAGATCAATCATGTTTGCTATCATCATGTAAGTCCAAACTGCTGTCATGTCCGACCCAGATTTCTATACTATCCTCTTTATTTGCCTCCCTGTTTACACTCTTCTCTTACAAGAGCCAGAGTAGGCTTTTAAAATTATAAATAAAATTGTCATTTTCCTGTTTAAATGCTTTTAATAAAATTTCAATAGAATAAAATCTTTCAATAGCATAAAATTCCAACTCCTTTCCAGGTCCAAATTGTCCCTATGAAATTGGATCTCTCCCTGACTTTCTAAACTCTATTTCCTTTCTCCCTCCTTTCTTCTCATTACTTTCTGTCCATAGTGGTATCTTTTTAGTCTAAATAATTGATTAATAGAATGGGATAAAACATAGAAGAATTTTGACTATTTTGAGGTAGGTGAACAAGTAAAGTGAGAGTGCAGAGGAAGAGAACATGAAAATTAGGAGATTATGGTCAGGAGGAGAGATGTTTGCAATTTGTATTTTTGTCACAGGGCGGTTTTAGGTGAAAACAAGTTTCAGGGTGTTGCTATATATGTGTGGGTGGTGGCTCATGAGGAGTGCTATTGGGAAGTTATTGGAGTTGAAGCAGTTAATGAAATCAGAGGCTAGAGCGTAGGATGGGTTAACTACATGGACATTGCTTTTTCCTAGTATGATGACAGGAAATGGAGTAAAGAAAAAAAGTAATGGGTACTCATGAAAATGAAGTTAATGGTTGATATCTCTACACCAAAGGCTTTTCTGCCTACAGAAGTGAAAGATATCATTAAAATTAGTGAATGCTCTCTAAAAAAAAGGGCTGCAGAAATATTGATCAAGTCTGAGTTTCCAACTCTCCTTTTTAAAGATTTGGTGTAGGCCATGCTCTGCCGTTAGCATTGTCCTTCAGTTGTCTTTTATTCAATGCTCATTGATTGCACCTTGAGGTAGGAGGTAATAAAATAGTCCCTGATTCTAAGTATTTAAAAAAATTTGAGATATAATTCACATATCATAAAATTCATCCTTTTATTATATTCATAAGTTTGTACAACCGTCAACACCATCTAATTCTAGAACACTTAATCATCACCAAAAGAAATTGTGTACCTACTAGAAATCACTTCCCACTTGTCTTAGTCTGCTAGGGCTGATTTAACAAAATATCACAGACTGGGTGGCTTTTGAACAACAAACATTTGTTTCTCACAGTTTTGGCATCTGGAGGTCCTAGATCAGGTTGCCAGCATGGTTGGGTGAGGACTCGCCTCAGTTTGCAGACACCTCCAGCTTCTTGTTTTATCTTTACATGGCAAAGCTAGATAGCTTTGTGGCGTCACTTTTATGAGAGCACTAATCCCATTCATGAAGGTTCTTCCCTTATGACCTAGTTACTTCCTAAAAGTCTCACTGCCCACTTCCTAATACCATCACGTTGAGGTTTTGGATTTTGATATATAAGTTTTAGGGAGGACACAAACCTTCAGATCTTAACACTACTTCTACTTTCTGTTTCTATGGATTTGATTATCCTGGATATTTCACATAAATAAAATAAAAATAGGTGACCTCTTGAGGCTTCTTTCACTTAGCATAATGTTTTCAGGATTCATCCATGTTGTATCTGAATATGTATTTCATTCCTTTTTATGGCTAAATAACATTTCATTGTATGGACTAAGGTAGGTTTTACATCTGCTCTTATGCTGTTTTCTACATGTCTTATGCCTTTTTTTATTCCTTTATTTCTGCATTACTGCTTCTTGGTTAAATAGATATTTTCTAGTGTGCCATTTTAATTCTCTTTTCATTTATTTTACTATTTTTTGAGTTAGTTCCTTACATATTGCCCTGAGAATTACAATTAACATATTCACTTATAATGATCTAGTTTGGGTCAATACCAACTTAATTACAATAGCATGTCACAATTTTGTTCCCATATAATTCTCATCCCTCCCTTCATTTGTACTGTTATCGTTATCCAGATTACATCTTTATACACTTTGTGCCCTTTAACACAGATTTATAATTGTTGCTTTATGCAGTTATCTTTTAAATTATATATTGGAAAAAGGTTAAAAACAACAAAAAAATTGTACTGTCTTTTATATTTACCTATGCAATTACATTGTCTAATGCTCTTTCTTTCTTCATGTGGATTTGAGTTACTTTCTAATTGCTTTTCATTTCAGCCTGGAAGACTCTCAGTAGTATTTCTTGTAGGACAGGTTTGCAAGTAATGAATTCTTTTAACTTTTGTTCACCTGGAAATGTTATAATATCTTCTTTAGTTTTGAAGGATAGTTTTGCCAGGTATAGAAATCTTGGTGGACATTCTTTCTGTAAGCACTTTTAATCTGTCATTCCCACTGCCTTCTGGTCTTTATGGTTTCTGATGAGAAATTGGCTTTTAATCTTACTGGGATTGCTTGTATGTGATCTTTGCTCTTGCTGTTTTCAAGATCTTCTCTTTCTTTGTCTTTCAACAGTTTGGTTGTGATATGTGTAGGTATGGCTCTCTTTGAGTTTATCTTGCTTGGATTTCACTGAGCTTCATGTAAGTGTAGATTAATTTTTTCCCAACATATTTAGGAGATTTTTCATCATTATTTTTTTCAAATAATCTTTCCCCTTTCTTTTTCTTCTTTCTTTCTTGTCCTCCAAATATGTATATGTTGGTACACTTGATTTTGTCTGCTAGGTCTTTGAGGCTCTATTCATTTTTTCTCATTCCTTTTCTTCTTGTTCCTCATACTGAATAATCTCAATCAGCTATCTTCAGGTTTGTTGATTCTTTCTTCCTCCTTGGTCAGATTTGCAACTGAGTCCCATTAGTAAACATTTCATTTCAGTTACTGTATTCTTAACACCAGAGTTTCTGTGTGTGTATTTTTAAAGTAATTTCTATCTTTTTACATTTTATTGTTTGGTGACTTACCATTCTTTTTTTTTTTTTTTTAGAAGCACACTGCAATAGTTAATTTTCTTTGTTCAAGGGCTCATATTGCAAGCATTAAACCAAGCATGGGCTTTGGTTTTGTGAGCCCAGATTCACATATTTAGGGAGATAAAAGCAAACTGTGATCCGTGTGTATGGATGAAAAACTAAAGGCTCACAGTTAATCACATTGTAGTTTTAAATTTCTACAGCCTAGAAGCCAGAAGTCACAGATCTTTTAGGTCTTTCTGGATATCCCACAGGGTATCTGAACTTTCCTTGAGCTGGGCAACCTCATCATCCTTCAGCTTCTGGTTGATCACACTGGTTAAGCCCTGAGCATTCAGGATACATGGAAGGCTCAGGAAGACTTTGTTCTCAATGCCATACATCCCCTTCACCATTGTTGACACTGGATGAATCCTGGATAGATTTTTCAACATGGATTCAATGAGATCAGCCACACTTAATCCAATAGCCCAGCTGGTATATCCTTTTAGCTTGATGACTTTGCAGACATTTTCCACCACCATCTTATGCACTTCCTTCTAATTTTCACTGTCGTTGTCTGTTCCCATTTCTGGAGTCAGTTCCTGAAGAGAAATGCCTGCCACATTCACTCCACTCCACACAGCCACACTTGAATCACCATGTTCTCCAAAAATCCATCCATGGCAGCTGCTGGGATGAATGCCAAGTTTTTCAGCCATAAGATAGTGAAATCTAGCAGAATCCAGATTACACCCACTTCCAATTACACAGTGCTTGGGTAGTCCACTTAGTTTCCAGGTAACATATGTGAGAATATCCACTGGGTTGGAAACCACAATTATGATACAATCAGGACATACTCGACTATCTGCAGAATAATGAATTTGAAGACATTAAGATTCCTCTGTACCAGATTGAGCCGGCTCTTTACTTCCTGCTGGCAGACTCCCGCAGTCACCACCACAATCTTAGAACTGGCAGTCACAGAGTAATCTTTATCTACCACAATTTTAGGTGTCTGAAGAAATAAGCTCCCATGTTGCAGATCCATCATTTCTCCTTTGAGTTTATCTTCTAAAACATCCACAAGAGCAAGTTCATCAGCCAGAGACTTTCCCAGAATGCTGATGGCACACGCCGTACCAACTTGTCCAACATCCACTACAGTGATCTTATTGTTTGGGATGGTTGCCTCTTCTTCTGCAACTGGTGCAATCAGTTTTTCCTTAAGAGTTGCCATTGTGCCCAGAGAGAACCTGCTGGGAGAGTCGCTAACATCGACGATGTTAGCTACGTTGGTGACTTACCATTCTTATACTTTGTTCTTTAGGCAGTTTTCTTTACTTATTTGAACAAAATTAGAATAACTTCTTCAAAGTCTTTGTCTAGTAAGTCCAGTGTCTGGTCTTCTTCAGGG
Source organism: Neomonachus schauinslandi (assembly GCF_002201575.2). Taxonomy (NCBI): domain Eukaryota; kingdom Metazoa; phylum Chordata; class Mammalia; order Carnivora; family Phocidae; genus Neomonachus; species Neomonachus schauinslandi. The sequence continues at coordinate 79,567,794 of NC_058404.1, forward strand.
CAATTTTTTTGTTGATTGCTTCTTTTCTTGTGGATAGACCCTGTTTTCTTGTTTCTTTTCACATCAAGTAATTCTTTTTTGAAAACTGGGCATTTTTTTAAAGATTTTATTTTTAAGTAATCTCTACATTGAATGTGGGGCTTGAACTCACATCCCTGAGCTCAAGAGTTGCATATTCTACTGATGGAGCCAGCCAGGCACCCCGAAAACTGGACATTTTAAATAATATAATGTGGCAACTCTAGAAATCAGATTCTCCTCCCTCCCCATGGTTGTTGTTTGTTTTCTTAGTGTCTTTTCTGAACTAATTCTATGAAATCTGTATTTTTTTATTGTGTATGGTCACTAAAGTCTGTGTTTGGTTACCTTAGTAGTCAGCTAATGTTTGAACAGAAATTTTCTTAAACACCTAGATTCAGTGTTTCTCTGCCTTGCTAAAGGGTGCTCTGTGTGTGTTGGGGAAAACCTTCAACACTCAGTTATGCAGTTAATAACTTTGCCTTCTTAATTTTGCAGAGTCTCAAAGTCAGCCTTCAGTGAGAATTTAGGGCCTTCTCAGATCTTTCCTGAGCATGTGTACAGCCCCGGACATCTACATAGTCCTATGCATCATGTGGGCTCCTAGATTCCCAGAAATATGTTGGAAGATTTTCAATGCCCCTGTGGGCATCTTTTTCCCTAGCCTTTCATTTTGTTTATTCAAACTGTTATCCACTCCCTCATAGAGCCATGAAGTTAATTAATTGCCTTTAATTGTTTTTGACAAATGCTCCTGGGAAAATAGTTTTTGCACTGAGTGAGCTCTAAGTCAGGCAAAAAAACACAACCTTGAGTGTGGACTTTTTGATGGAACTGTAAGACAGGGCAAATAATGACAGTGTTCTGGAAATGAGGCTTTAAAGGAGTTGCACTCTCATTTTCCCCCTCTGGTCACTATCAGGCTATTGGTTTATAGTGTGATTGCAGGTCGTTGGTTTTCACCATGATTGTAGGCTTTGGTTTTTAAAGCTGTCTCAGAGCTATAGAGTGGAGGATCAACATAGTACATGAGAAAATGCTATAAAGCATGCTATTTTTTTTTTAAAAAACAAAATTCAGTGTTTTTTTCTTGGATAAATGCTCCCTGGATTGCTGTAAACCTTTGGTTAATTTCCAGAGTTCTGAAAAAGTTAATTCTGACAATTTTTGCTCTTTTTATCATTTCTTTTATGGGGGAGAGAATTTTATGAGACCCTAATTCTGTTATTTTTGCTGACATCATCCTTCCAAAGATCCTATCATGTAGACTATATAACGTGTTCCAATTGGTGTTCATTTGAAAACCTATGTATAATGTATTACAATCCCTATGATTAGATTTTTTTCAGCTGATTCTTTAAGTTTGGGAGTCAGAAAAATGCAGTTATTGGGAAATGTGTGCTATGTCCATGGTGACCAAAAAGATGTAGAGTACTACTGAGAAAAAAATTGAACATTTTTACTTAGTTTTCAAAAATAAAGTGAAAGAATGTCTGGACTATTTCATGAGTTCTTGTTTCTGTATGTTAAGAAATCATAAAGGTAGTAGAGATATGCATATAATATAAAACTAGAACCTTTTAGTTTTAAAAGACAAAGGCTGCAGAAAAGAAAATTTGTTTTCTCAAAGGCTGATAGAGGCTAAAAATATAAACAAAAGTAAAAATTATATTAAAATTTTGCTGCCTTTTGTTCTCATTGTTTTAGGAAAACTGAACAGAGCGGTAGCAATGAATTAAAATTTAGTAAATGCTTCATATCTAAAAATAAAATATGGCAGAATTTAGATTTAATAGGATTTGACCCAGTTTGATACATTGTTTTATTCAGAGGAAACATATTCAGAGGAACCATGACTTGACCAAGAGTATAATGAAATGCTTGTTTCAAATCCTATTTTTCCATTAGCAGGCCAGGATTTTATGGGCTATAAATTGAATAAAAATTAGAAATTACCTTATTGTTAATTGAAAGGAGATATCAAATCCTGGGTCCAGTATTTTAACAATGAGCCAGAACCCTGCCAAGATCTGACTTTCACCATAAATCATGGGGAACTGTGACATTCTAAGTCTGACTCTGAGGTCTAAAATCTGAATTGATTTTAGTTGTTGAAAATGAATTTTGGCCTTTTTGTTTAATTTTGGCCAGTTGATAATCTGCGTTTTGTATTATTTTATGTATGCATGCATGCATTTTGAGAGAAAAAAATTAGAGAGATTTTTGAGTTTTTATTTTTTGTTATAATTAGACTCCTCAACTTGAGAGTTCTAAGTAGTGTCAGCATAAAGGATGAAAATGTGGTAGGGCACATGCACTTAGTTAAATTATATTATGCTAGGGTGGATATAGTTGAAATTATCTATTAAAAAATAAAACAAAGCCGACTACTCTGTGCATGCTGCCTCCCACTTGGAGAGTAGGGCACTATTCCAGGAAAGTTATACTGGTGGCATGGACAAGGCTGGTGGCAATGGACACATCAAGGGAATGGATGAGAGATATTTAAGAAGGTGAAAAACCAACATTTGTAATCTCTTTTTTCTCCACCTAATATAATTCACTTCACTTAGATTGTAAAATTTTATGGCTTTTAAAACATTCCATTCCATTCCAATAAAATGAACTTTCTTTCATGTAGGTCTTCCTCAGGATCAATGTTGTGCTCTCTTTCTGTGTATTTGAAAATACTTGTAAAATACCTTAGGGAAAAAGTCTTAATGTAGAGATCTTCAGACTTAAACTCGCACAAAATCGTTTTCATTTGGTGTTTAAAAAAATGGAATTAGTTGGCAAACTTTAAATGTAGGGAGTTGCTTCACTTAAAAGTACAGATTTTTAGCTTTCCTTGAAAATGTGTGATCTTTGACCAGATGGGCTCTCTCAGCGTGAAGCAGCCAGTGGGGGCTGCCTAACTGCTTGAAGGCCCTGTGCTCTCTCTCTCTTCCAGTCCTCACCTGGCCAGTTTCACTCATTTTCAGGACACCTTTCTGCTCCACCTGGAGGCACTTAAGTTTGCAACTTCTGCCCATAAGTTAAAAAAACAAAACCAACCAACCAACCAAACCAAAAAACCACCCTCTTTAAGTTATAGGTAGTTTTGAGAATACTACTTGCCAGTTTGGGTCAAGAGTGATCAAATGCAGCTTTATATCTGTTCTATGTGAGGTTATAAATGTTAACTTGATGTCTCTGGGCCACTCAAAGTTGGGAAGACCAGGCATTTGACCCAGGAGATGGGGAGGAGAAGGAAAGAAGTTGTAATCAGAGTATACACAAGATTTTGCAGGCATGGGGAATTCAGAACTGACCTTGAATGGCTCCGGAGAGTGGTATTTTACAAACATCTTGAAGGTTGAGATTATGAGAGGAGGAAACTTGGCAGAAAGTATTAGAAGTTTTGGGTCTGGGGGGGGGGCGGAGCAAGATGGCGGAGGAGTAGGAGACCTGGATTTCGTCTCCTCTCAGGAATTCAGCTGGATAGGGATCAAACCATTCTGAACACCTACAAACTCAACAGGAGATCGAAGAAAAGAAGAGCAACAACTCTCTCATCAGAAAAGCGACCACTTTCTGGAAGGTAGGACGTGCAGAGAAGTGAATCCGAGGCGATATTCGGGAGGATAGACGGCGGGGGAGGGGCCTCCGTCGGCTGCTTCTGGCAAGTGATAGAACCACGGAGCACAAAATCGGGACTTTTAAAAGTCTGCTCCGCTGAGGGACGTCACTCTGGTGGCTAAGCGGGGGGTGGAACCCTCTGGGACAGTGTGGTCTCAGGACCCTTGGGGTCACAGAAAGACCGGGGGTGCCTGAGTGTGGCAGAGCTCCCAGGTAACGGAGCAGGGAAGCCGGCTGCAGAGGCGGAGCCCAGGCGCGGGCTCTCAGCTCGGGGTTGCCATAAACTGTGATCCGCGGCACAGTCGGGCCCCTGCTCCTCCAGCAGGGACCCAACAAGCGGCAGATCCGGGGAGACTCACCTTACTCCCCCGGGAGGAGCCACGCGGGAGTGCACCGCAGGGATCTGCTGGGTTTGGAGACTCCACCCGGGGTCGGGTGCCAGAGATAGAAACGCACGGTCACAGGCCGGGTGAGCACAGAGTGCGGCTGGAGACCGGGGAGACGGGAGTGACTGACGGCTTTTCTCTGGGGGCTCCCTGAGAAGCGGGGCCCCGAGTTCTCGGCTCCTCCGGGGCGGAGATTGGGAGGCCGCCATTTTCACTCTCCGCCTCCAAAGCTGTACGGAAAGCTCGCAGGGAACAAAAGCCCCGGAGAGCAAACCTGAGCAGATTACTTAGCCGGGAGGGGGCAAGGGCGGGGCAATTCCGCCTCTGGCAGAGACATTTGGAAACCACGGCAACAGGCCCCTCCCCAGAAGATCAGCGAGAACAGCCAGCCAAGGCCAAGTTTACCGATCAATGAGAACGGCAGAACTCCAGCGCTAGGGGACTACTGCACATAGAATTCATGGCTTTTTTACTATGATTCTTTAGTCTTTCAAAGTTAATTTTTTTAACTGTCTTTTTTTCTTTTTTTTTCTTTTTGAATTTTTCTTTTTCCCTTTTTCAACCAACATCTTATCAATCCCTTTTTTTAAAAAAAACATTTTTATTTTTCATTTTTAGAGTCATATTCTATCCCTTCATAGTAGTTACCCGTATTTTTGGCTTATATATATAAGTTGTTCTCTCTTTAAAATTTTGAGATAGTTTCTTCTAACAGATTAAAATATACCCTAAATCTCTAGTATATGGTGTTTTCTATTCCCCTGCCTGATCACATCCTCTCCCTTTTTTTTTCTTTTTTTAAATCCTCTTCTTTCTTTTTTCAAACAACTTCTTATCAATTACTTTTATAAAATTTTTTATAATTTCCATCTTTACAGTCATATTCCATCCCTTCATCATATCAACCCTTATTTTTGTACATATATAAGTTTTTCTTTCTTTAAAATTTTGGGAGGCACTTTCTTCTAAAAGACCAAAATCTCTTGGTCAGAGACGGTAACAGTCACCTTACAGGCAATACAATGACACTAAATTCCTATCTTTCAATAGTTACCCTGAATGTAAATGGGCTAAATGCCCCAATCAAAAGACACAGGCTATCAGACTGGATTAAAAAACAAGACCCACCCCAAATCTAGTGTGTGGCACTGATCTATATACCAGCCTGATCATATTTGATCACATTCTGTTTTTTTTTTGTTGTTGTTGTTGTTTTGTTTTGTTTGTTTTTGTTTTTATCTTTATCTTTTTCTTTTTTTTCTTTTTCTTTTTTCTCTCTTTCCCTTTCTTTTCCCACTGCTTCAAGTCTTTTCTGATTTGTTTAGAGTATATTTTCTGGGGACGTTGTTACTCTGCTAGCATTTTGTTCTCTCATTAATCTATTCTCCTCTGCACAAAATGACAAGACGGAAAAAATCACCTCAACAAAAAGAACAAGAGGTAGTACCGACTGCCAGGGACCTACTCAATATGGACATTAGTACGATGTCAGATCTAGAGTTCAGAATCATCACTTTAAAGATACTAGCTGGGCTTGAAAAAAATATGGAAGTTATTAGAGAAACCCTTTCTGGAGAAGTAAAAGAACTAAAATCCAACCAAGTAGAAATCAAAAAGGCTATTAATGAGGTGCAATCAAAAATGGGGGCACTAACTGCTAGAATAAATGAGGCAGAAGAGAGAATCAGTAATATAGAAGATGAAATGATGGAAAATAAAGAAGCTGAGAAAAAAGAGAGATAAACAACTACTGGATCACGAGGGCAGAATTCGAGAGATAAGCGATACCATAAGACGAAACAACATTAGAATAATTGGGGTCCCAGAAGAAGAAGAAAGAGAGAGAGGGGCAGAAGGTATAATGGAGCAAATTATAGCAGAGAACTTCCCTAATTTGGGAAAGGAAACAGGCATGAAAATCCAGGAAGCACAGAGAACCCCTCTCAAAATCAATAAAAATAGGTCAACACCCCGACATCTAATAGTAAAACTTACGAGTCTCATAGACAAAGAGAAAATCCTGAAAGCAGCTCGGGAGAAGAGATATGTAACCTACAAGGGTAGAAACATTAGATTGGCAACAGACCTATCCACAGAGACCTGGCAGGCCAGAAAGGACTGGCAGGATATATTCAGAGCACTAAATGAGAAAAATATGCAGCCAAGAATATTCTATCCAGCTAGGCTGTCACTGAAAATTGAAGGAGAGATAAAAAGCTTCCAGGACAAACAAAAACTAAAGGAATTTGCAAACATGAAACCAGCCCTACAGGAAATCTTGAAAGGGGTCCTCTAAGCAAAGAGAGAGCCTAAAAGCAATATAGACCAGAAAGGAACACAGACAATATACGGTAACAGTCACCTTACAGGCAATACAATGACACTAAATTCCTATCTTTCAATAGTTACCCTGAATGTAAATGGGCTCAATGCCCCAATCAAAAGACACAGGCTATCAGACTGGATTAAAAAACAAGACCCATCGATATGCTGTCTGCAAGAGACTCATTTTAGACCCAAAGACACCCCCAGATTGAAAGTGAGGGGGTGGAAAACCATTTACCATGCTAATGGACACCAAAAGAAAGCTGGGGTGGCAATCCTTATATCAGACAAATTAGATTTTAAACCAAAGACTGTAATAAGAGATGAGGAAGGACACTATATCATACTTAAAGGATCTATCCAACAAGAAGATCTAACAATTGTAAATATCTATGCCCCTAACATGGGAGCAGCCAATTATATAAGGCAATTAATAACAAAAGCAAAGAAACACATCGACAACAATACAATAATAGTCGGGGACTTTAACACCCCCCTCACTGAAATGGACAGATCGTCTAAGCAAAAGATCAACAAGGAAATAAAGACTTTAAATGACACACTGGACCAAATGGACTTTACAGACATATTCAGAACATTCCACCCCAAAGCAACGGAATACACATTCTTCTCTAGTGCCCATGGAACATTCTCCAGAATCGATCACATCCTAGGTCATAAATCAGGTCTCAACCGGTACCAAAAGACTGGAATCATTCCCTGCCTATTTTCAGACCACAATGCTTTGAAACTAGAACTCAATCACAAGAGGAAAGTTGGAAAGAACTCAAATACATGGAGGCTAAAGAGCATCCTACTGAAGAATGAATGGGTCAACCAGGAAATTAAAGAAGAATTAAAAAAATACATGGAAACCAATGAAAATGAAAACACAACTATTCAAAATCTTTGGGATGCAGCAAAGGCAGTCCTAAGAGGAAAGTATATAGCAATACAAGCCTTTCTCAAGAAACAAGAAAGGTCTCAAGTACACAACCTAACCCTCCACCTAAAGGAGCTGGAGAAAGAACAGCAAATAAAGCCTAAACCCAGCAGGAGAAGAGAAATAATAAAGATCAGAGCAGAAATCAATGAAATAGAAACTAAAAGAACAGTAGAACAGATCAACGAAACTAGGAGCTGGTTCTTTGAAAGAATTAACAAGATTGATAAACCCCTGGCCAGACTTATCAAAAAGAGAAGAGAAATGACCCTAATCAACAAAATCATGAATGAAAGAGGAGAGATCACAACCAACACCAAAGAAATACAAACAATGATAAGAACATATTATGAGCAACTCTATGCCAGCAAATTAGATAACCTGGAAGAAATGGATGCATTCCTAGAGATGTATCAACTACCAAAACTGAGCCAGGATGAAATAGAAAACCTGAACAGACCTATAACCACTAAGGAAATTGAAGCAGTCATCAAAAATCTCCCAAAAAACAAAAGCCCAGGGCCGGATGGCTTCCCAGGGGAATTCTACCAAACATTTCAAGAAGAATTAATACCTATTCTTCTGAAACTGTTCCAAAAAATAGAAATGGAAGGAAAACTTCCAAAACTTCCAAACTCATTTTATGAGGCCTTGATCCCAAAACCAGACAAAGACCCCATCACAAAGGAGAATTACAGACCAATATCCCTGATGAACATGGATGCAAAAATTCTCACCAAAATACTAGCCAATAGGATCCAACAGTACATTAAAAGGATTATTCACCATGACCAAGTGGGATTTATCCCTGGGCTGCAAGGTTGGTTCAACATCCGCAAATCAATCAGTGTGATACAATACATTAACAAAAGAAAGAACAAGAATCATATGATCCTCTCAATAGATGCAGAAAAAGCATTTGACAAAGTACAGCATCCTTTCTTGATCAAAACTCTTCAGAGTATAGGAATAGAGGGTACATGCCTCAATATCATAAAAGCCATCTATGAAAAACCTACAGCGAATATCATTCTCAATGGGGAAAAACTGAGAGCTTTCCCCCTAAGGTCAGGAATGCGGCAGGGATGTCCACTATCACCACTGCTATTCGACATAGTATTGGAAGTCCTAGCCACAGCAATCAGACAACAAAAAGAAATCAAAGGCATCCAAATTGGCAAAGAAGAAGTCAAACTTTCACTCTTTGCAGATGATATGATACTTTATGTGGAAAACCCAAAAGACTCCGCCCCAAAACTGCTAGAACTCATACAGGAATTCAGTAAAGTGGCAGGATATAAAATCAATGCACAGAAGTCAGTGGCATTCCTATACACCAACAACAAGACAGAAGAAAGAGAAATTAAGGAGTTGATCCCATTTACAATTGCACCCAAAACCATAAGATACCTAGGAATAAATCTAACCAAAGAGACAAAGGATCTGTACTCAGAAAACTATAAAATACTCATGAAAGAAATTGAGGAAGACACAAAAAAATGGAAAAACGTTCCATGCTCATGGACTGGAAGAACCAATATTGTGAAGATGTCAATGTTACCTAGAGCAATCTACACATTCAATGCAATCCCCATCAAAATACCATCCACTTTTTTCAAAGAAATGGAACAAATAATCCTAAAATTTGTATGGAACCAGAAAAGACCTCGAATAGCCAGAGGAATGTTGAAAAAGAAAAGCAAAGCCGGCGGCATCACAATTCCGGACTTCCAGCTCTATTACAAAGCTGTCATCATCAAGACAGCATGGTACTGGCACAAAAACAGACACATAGATCAATGGAACAGAATAGAGAGCCCAGAAATGGACCCTCAACTCTATGGTCAACTCATCTTTGACAAAGCAGGAAAGAACGTCCAATGGAATAAAGACAGTCTCTTCAACAAATGGTGTTGGGAAAATTGGATAGCCACATGCAGAAGAATGAAACCGGACCATTTCCTTACACCACACACAAAAATAGACTCAAAATGGTTGAAAGACCTCAATGTGAGACAGGAGTCCATCAAAATCCTAAAGGAGAACATGGGCAGCAACCTCTTCAACCTCAGCCGAAGCAACTTCTTCCTAGAAACATCGCCAAAGGCAAGGGAAGCAAGGGCAAAAATGAACTATTGGGACTTCATCAAGATAAAAAGCTTTTGCACAGCAAAGGAAACAGTCAACAAAACCAAAAGACAACCAACAGAATGGGAGAAGATATTTGCAAATGACATATCAGATAAAGGGCTAGTATCCAAAATCTATGAAGAACTCATCAAACTCAACACCCAAAGAACAAAGAGTCCAATCAAGAAATGGGCAGAAGACATGAACAGACATTTTTCCAAAGAAGACATCCAAATGGCCAACAGACACATGAAAAAGTGCTCAATATCGCTCGGCATCAGAGAAATCCAAATCAAAACCTCAATGAGATACCACCTCACACCAGTCAGAATGGCTAAAATTAACAAGTCAGGAAACGACAGATGTTGGCGGGGATGCGGAGAAAGGGGAACCCTCCTACACTGTTGGTGGGAATGCAAGCTGGTGCAGCCACTCTGGAAAACTGTATGGAGGTTCCTCAAAAAGTTGAAAATAGAGCTACCATATGATCCAGCAATTGCACTACTGGGTATTTACCCCAAAGATACAAAAGTAGGGATCCGAAGGGGTACGTGCACCCCGATGTTTACAGCAGCAATGTCCACAATAGCCGAACTGTGGAAAGAGCCAAGATGTCCATCGACAGATGAATGGATAAAGAAGAGGTGGTATATATATACAATGGAATATTATGCAGCCATCAAAAGGAATGAGATCTTGCCATTTGCAACGACGTGGATGGAACTGGAGGGTATTATGTTGAGTGAAATAAGTCACACAGAGAAAGACATGTATCATATGATCTCACTGATATGAGGAATTCTTAATTGCAGGAAACAAACTGAGGGTTGCTGGAGTGGGGGGTGGGGTGGGAAGGATGGGGTGACTGGGTGATAGACACTGGGGAGGGTATGTGCTCTGGTAAGCGCTGTGAATTGTGCAAGACTGTTGAATCTCAGATCTGTACCTCTGAAACAAATAATGCAATATATGTTAAGAAAAAAAAAAAAGAAGAAGAAGAAGGTAGCGGGAGGGGAAGAATGAAGCGGGGGAAATTGGAGGGGTAGACGAACCATGAGAGACGATGGACTCTGAAAAACAAACAGGGTTCTAGAGGGGAGGGGGGTGGGAGGATGGGTTAGCCTGGTGGTGGGTATTGAGGAGGGCACATTCTGCATGGAGCAGTGGGTGTTATGCACAAACAATGAATCATGGAACACTTCATCTAAAACTAATGATGTAATGTATGGGGATTAACATAAGAATAAAAAAATTAAAAAAAATAAATTAAATAAAAAAGAAGTTTTGGGTCTGTAAAAAAGAGAGACTAATAAAGGGAAATTTATGTAACTGAGAGTGTGTTTCTGGGTTAGGGATTTTTATAATTAGGGATAAAACTGTTTTACCTTCATTCAAAGGTACATTGGGGGCCCAGAAAGAAAGAAGGGTACCAGGAGAGAAATAACTCTAATTTGCATTCCTGAGATAGAAAGGATTCTCCTTCCCATCCTCCCTTCCTCCCTTCCTTCTCCCTCCCTCCCTCCCTCCCTCCCTCCTTACCCTCCCTCCTTCCTCCCTTCCTTCCTTCCTCCCCTCCTTCCTTCCTTCCTTCCTCCCTTCCTTCCTCCCTTCCTTCCCTCCCTCCTTCCCTCCTTCCTTCCTTCCTCCCTCCCTCCCTTTATCCTTCCCTCCTTCCCTCCCTAGTTCCGTCTCCTTTTCCTTCTTTCAAACAATTTATTGAGCACATGAGGTCCTGGTGATGTCCAATATGTGTTTACTACTATGATAGATGTTCAGAGTGCAGTAGGAGGATCCGTGCTTAACTGGGGAAGGTACTGTGATGTGAAAAAAAAAGGGCGTTTGGAGTCAGAAAAATCTGGGTGACATTTAGATTCTGCATCTTCCTAGCTATGTAGCCTTTAATGAGTTATCTCTAAATCTTACTTTTTTTTAATCTGTTCATTTGGAACATCAATATTTATTGAGCACTTACGATATACTAAGTACATCATGTGTATTATTTTAGTTGATCTTCACAAAAGCACTGTGGAAATAATATCCTCTTTTTACTGATGAACAAATGGAGGAGGCACAAGTTCTGTCCCTTTTCCAAGGTTACACAGCTGTTTTATTATTACTAAAATATGGTAAGGCCAATAAATCAGAACATGATTGCTGTTGAAAAGATAGTTTGTTACACTCACAGATTCCAAGAGAAGGGGCATACCACACCAGAGCCGGGTAGGGATAGGGTGGTGGGGGCACATGGGGAAGCTTCAGAGTCTATCAGGAGACAGAGGGAGAGGAGGAAACTGTAGGCAAGGGCTTTTCCTGTGATTTCCATGGAAGGAACAGGAGAAGCAGGGAAGTAGGTTTAGGACTGGCTAGTTTGAGTAACTCTAGTGGGTTTTGGGGTTTGTGTGCTGTTCTGTCTTGTCTTGGTACTTGGCTGTGGGGTGTTTAGGGCAGGCAAAGAGTGGCCTGGAGTGTGAGAGCCCAGTAAAGGAGGTGCTTAACGGTACAGACTCTGGACGGTTGGCTTGCATTTGAAAAGCATGCAGTTGTTGACTATCTCTAGGAATTGGCTAACCTTGGGAGGGACAGTCTCTTCATGGTCAGTAGGGCCCCAGATGTCAGAGCCTCAGAATGCAGGAAATAAATATATGGTTAATACAACAGCTTGTGAATAAGCGATGAAGCTGGGAGTTGGATACTGGTTTCTTGACTCAAGCCTGAGTCCTTAATACTCTGTGCTAGGATGCATGGAAGGGCATGGGTGAGCATCTGAGGATATGACAGAGGACCTAGAACAGGAGTCAATTGTTATTATAGTTAGTTACTATAATTTGGTTGAGCTGGTTTACTGAATAAAACCAAGGCTCTGCCTCTTTGTATGTCTTTGCATCTGGGCCTTCATATACCTGAAGCATGGTTAGCTGTCCCTGACCCCATGACAGAGCATGTGAGGTACTACACTGAGATTAGCAGAGGAGATAGCAAAGATTTCTAGAAGGAAGATGGCTGTGGTCATTATGACCTGGTTTTATAGAGAAAATGTCTCCTTCTTATACAGAATTTCCAGAATCACTAGTTGCAGTAAAGACTAAAAACTTTGAGGGCTACTCTGGACCACTTTAACAAAATTCGTTGAAGTGGGCTGCAACTCAAGCTGGTGGGCTCTGTGTCCAGGTGCATGTGCTTGGTGTGGTGTTTCTTGTTCTCCTCTGTGTGGCTGCAGCTTGGGCCTTGCCTGATCCAGCCTGACCGTGGCCTCAGCTTTGGAAGAGCTACAGAAGGATCTAGAAGGGGTGAAGGTGCTGCTGGAAAAGGCCACTGGAAAAAGAGTATGTGATGCCTTCACAGCTGAAAAATCCAAGATTGAGACAGAAATCAAGAACAAGATGCATCAGAAATCAGAGAGAAAAGCAGAACTCTTTTGACAATGAAAAGCCAGCTTCTGTGGTTGCTCCCATTACAATGGAATATACAATGAAAATCAGTAATTACGGATGGGATCATTCAGGTAAGTTTGTGAAAATCTACGTTACCTTAACTGGAGTTCATCAAGTCCCCATTGAGAATGTGCAGGTGCATTTCACAGAGAGGTCATTTGATCTTTTGGTAGAGTCTAAATGGGAAGAGTTACTCCATGACTCTTGAAACCCATCTCTGTGGAAGGCAGTTCAAAAAAAGTCAAGACAGATACAGTTCTTATCTTACATAGAAAGAAGCCAGAAGACACGTGGTGGGACTACCAGACTCAGGTGATAAAGAATGCAAAGAGAAGGAAAAGCCCTCCCACAACACTGAAATGGATCCTAGTGAGGGATTGATGAATGTTCTAAAGAAAATTTATGAAGATGGAGATGATGATATGAAGCAAACCATGAATACAGCCTGGGTGGAATCAAGAGAGAAGTAAGCCAAAGGAGACACAGAATTTTGAGACTTCAAAGTCATTTTGGGAACTATGATGGGGAAGTATTGATGTTTCCAATAAGGAAATGTTGGTGAGCTGCACGGAGAAATTTGACAGATAACTACTTACAGAGTCTTCTTCTAAGTGAAGGAATGAATTCTCCCATTTCCTCCTGGAGGATTTATTTAAATAAAATATGCTTATTAAACCCTTCCACCAAAGATAGTTTCCTTGGTAATCTGGGCATTTTCTTCAAGAAAGGATAATATTGCATTCTTGTGTGAAATGTAAAAAAGCAAATCTTGCCTAATGATAATGCTACATGGTGTGTGTTTTTGTTCAGTTAAGAGGTGGAGAACAAAAGTTACTGTTTGCCTATAAGTTCTTGGCATCAGCTCCTGCCAATGGAAGAATAAGTAAAAATAAAACCTGAATTTTTACATAAAACACAAATCTGAAAAAAAAATCCATTGAAGTGAAGGGAAGTTTCTTGCCCTCACTGCTTCTTCCAAGGTCGCTTCAGGCCAATGTGGACGGACTTACCCTGACAAGGGAGGGTGAGCAGGGAAGCTGGTGCCCTGTTGCACCATTGTTCCACTTACTGCTCCCTCTTTCCTTTGTCAGAGCCTCTGCACGGTGCAAATTTATTGTCAGGGTATCTGCCCATTGGCCAGATGTTGGAAGCTAAGCAGGATGCAGGAATGAAGAAATGGGACTTCACTCATGACCACCATTGGGACAAAACTGCAAGTGCCTTTCTGAATTCAGGGAAGATCACCCCAGAATTGGCTTAGAGACAAAAATAACTGTAGGAGAACCTGTTTTTCATTAGCTCAACAAATTAATTACTTTTTTACACATGTAGTTCTGAATTGTTTACCGATATATGACATTCCTGAAATTTCACAAGCTCTCTTTAAATAGCATACTTTTATTTTCAGGCACTATTGAAGAACTCAGTGAAAAATCAATTTTTGCTAATGAAAATGGAGTCCATATTATTTAGTTGCTGCAACTCGATTTGCTGTGTGTGAGGATAGCTTAAATACACATTTAATTGAAGAGGACTTCAGTGGAGTATGAACCCTAATAAATAGGGATTTTTTTTTCTAGTTTTAATTCATAAGGTAGTAAGTTTATACTATTTTTAGGAGTGTGAAAATAAGTATAAGTTGTTTTTAAAAAATACAAACCACTTGATTTCTCTGAAGACATCTTTCACTAGAAAATTTGGAATTTTTAGAATGAAAGCCACAGGAAAATGAATATATTTCCCCTTAAGACGGTGAAAAGTAGCTTTTAGATTGGAAATATCAGGGTTTCTCTAAAGGAACCTCGGCCAGAAGATGGAGAAAGTTTTCCAAAATGACAATGATTAAGTACAAATATCAGAGTCAATACAACATGCTCTTAAAATGGAATGGGGTTCTCAGGGCAGCAGAAACATTTGAATGATGGAGCCAAGGAGTGACAACCACTGTGGTGTGAGTTATTATTTATTCTTTGAAGTTTAAAGATCTGATTTCAAGCAAGAGTCACTATTGTTTAGAACAAATTCTGTTTTGCTAAGATCACTCCTTTAGTATTTAATCAAAGAAAGGCTGGAAGGAAATTTGCTTTTGTGCAATATTCTGATGCAGGAGCCATTTTAAAAGGGATGCAGTGAGGATCCTGTCTTATAGATAATTCGTGTGGTGGGTGATAGGATTTGTAAACTGAAAAAAAAAATCTCTTCTGCACGAAAGCAATTATTCCCTATAAATATGTTTCAGTGATGATTCACTCCAAGAATATACTTGAAGTGTAGTTGAATTTTGTGTTGGGAAATTGCCCTCTTTGGAAAGACTGCAACTCAGGGCCATTCCTCCATCCACAGACTGCCTCAAACATTTGCTTCAGTTTTAAGCCCAACTTGAGTCTCATGTAAGATTTGGGTTGTTGGGTTGCATTTGGATAGTGTCTTCCTCACATGGATGGTTTTGCTGGTGGCTTAGTGTCTCTAGAACTAGATGGACTTCCATCAGGGAAGAGAATATTAGCCTCGAGTTACTGGATCAAGCAGACTGAGAGGAAAGAGATAAAATGGGAGCAATTCGGACAGACAGATGCTGGTGCAAGGGGGAACTTGCTTCTCATTACTCATTGCCTGACTCCCAGGATTAGGCCACTCTATTGTTTTCTGTTTGAGACCACGATGGCTTTTATAAATTTAAGACATATGTAGTAATTCTTTGTAGTCTCTCAGAAACATCCAAGTAAAAGGTTTTAATCAACCTCCAGAAGTTTTAGAAATGTTCTTGTGTAGTTTTAACATTATGTGGGTCAGTAAACAGGGCATCTCAGTTTGGAGCATTTCTGTTGATGATGAGTGGCCCCCAAACCAATCCCAGTGTTTTGTTTATCATTTGGACGTCTTTGATTCCATAAGGGCAATTCGTATTTATGCTCTAGATAATAAAATCATGTATTAGACATCCTCCCAAAGGTATCTGACCTTCAGAGGTACTGAAATGTCCTTGTTTGTTGCAGTGAGTTACACATCTGTGATGCAATTTCAGCTTTATAGCAGAAAATGACCGAGATGTTGCTTAGGGGCAGCACTGACCACCTAGATAGTGAGAGAAAGAATATAAATGCTGTGGATCTATAGGTTAATGATGAACCTTTGGGGGAGACTGGCAGGGACCACAGCAGCAGTGGCCACTCCCCCTCTGTAACCACAGCTCAGTTCCACCCTAAAACCTTCCTGAGGAATCTGGGAACAAGAGCATAATGTGGGGGGTATTTTGGATTAGGAACCTCACCCAGGGAGAGCTCACCTATTCTTACTGTCTTGACAAAATTGGGAAGATGCGCTGAGGTGACCTTGCCTGTTTGCCCTCCCCCTCTTTTTTTTTAATGGCTTTCTCATTTGTTATTATCTCCAAATTTCCTCTCCTATGACATTAAATTATACCATTTTGGCACCCGCTAGTTCTTTGATTCTGTTTGACACACAGAAACCTTGCTCTGTGGGACATGAGTGTCTGATCTCACCCTGACCAGTGAGCCTGTCCTTTCACCCCTTTAAATCCTGCTTTTACTAGGTTGGCTAAGCATATTTTAGGTGTATGATGCAATAAACACAGAATTTGTTAATGCCTCTACTTTGTTAGATCTTTCAAGTCATTCGAAATAGTGCAAATAATAGGGTTTTAAAGCTTGGGAGGCTAGTGATGCAGTAAATCCAAACTGCATTTCTTTGTGCTTCATTCAGGTAGAAATAAGTGGATGTGTGTGGCCAGTGATATTTTTCTGCCTTGTATGGTGCAGTCATTTGAGGTGAATATTTTCCTTGCTATACACATATGCACTCTCTCTGAGTGCATGAGAAGGCATATAATTTCTAGACAGATAGAATGCTCTTTCAGTTTTTATTGTACCTTTTCCCACAGCTAACCTATTGTTTTAAGACAAAGAGAAGACTAGCAGGACTATTTTGAAAGACATTTTCACAAACATTTCTCTTGGGAGTGTAAATTGGTACAAAATTTGTGGAAGGCCATTCAGCAATGTATTTTAAAAGCCTTCAAAAGCTCATACCCTTTGAACTCAGTAATTTCACTGTTTTGAATTTACTCTAAAGAGAAAAGAAATCACACATATGCAGAAAGATTTATATTTCAGGGTTGTTCACGTCAGAGTTAATAATAGTGAAACATTAGATACCCTCTATGTGTCCAACAATTGAGAAAGATTAAATAAATTGTGACACATATATATGATGAAATATATTTATGCATTTAAAGTCCTATTTATATATAAAACTCAAAGGAATAACCAACTCCTGATAATTGTTATTTCTTGGAAGTATGTGGGACTATTTTATTTCTTTCATTGGATGTTTATTTACTTTATGACTTTTTCTGCCTTGCGTATTTATTGGTTTTTAAATGAGGAAAATAGTATAAAAATTAAAATAAGGACAAGTCTTTGTTCTAACTGTTCTTAACTGGAGCCATTAACTACGTTACTAACTTTAAACTATTGATTATTCATCTTTTTGATTATCTAAGAATTTTATTCTTTTTTCTTTTTTCATTCCTGAAGCTCAGCTTCTATTAATATCACTATTTATTAGCCCTGTGATTCAAAGTGAATGAATAGGGACAAGAAAAGGCAGATTCCCAGAACTTTCCTATAGGCTGGATTTGAATTATAGCCTTTATAGTAAGAAGTAAGGGAAAGTCTTTTTGTTAATAGCAATTTTTTTTAGAATAAATTTTTTTTGTAGGGGTTAAATGTTGAGATTTTATGAGAACCAGCAGCAAAGCTTCTGACTGGCTTCTAGTTCTTTGTCTTTTCTAAAAGAGAATGTAGGAGCAGAATAGGTGTGGGCAGAATATCAAAATGACTTCCTGCTGAGTAAGTGTAACTACCAGAGGGTTTCTTCCTAGGAGAGCCCAGGGGAGAAGAGCTATTGACCTGATGCAAAGGGCTTATAATTACCTTTACCCCTAGCCTCCTTTTTCTCTAACCTAGTCTCTTCTAACATTTTCTCAGCCACATGTTTGATATGCTTCAATATTTAAAAGATTTCAGCTATAGAGTCTTGAGCAAGAAATGTACTTCAACAACTAATTGCTCCATGTAATGATGATGCCGTCGGGCATGAAAATTACATCCATATGTTTGGTGAAAAGAATCGAGTTCTTATAAATGTATGTTCTACTTGGTAGGCATATAGAATTTTCTGTTTTTATTATATTAACATAGTCAGTACCATGGTCCTTTTTATGTTTTGTTGTTGGCCCAGAACAATGGAAAATGAAATATAAGAAATTACACAGGGCACGTGCATCCCAGTCTTGGCTTTTTATCTTTTAGAATGTCTGATGGTTAAAAACTTTTCTTTTAATGACCTTTATGTAGGCTGAAATGAGTTGATTTATGTCTCCCTGATTAGCCCAAGAGAAGTTGTTCTTGATTGCTGCAGTGCTCAAAGCCCAAAATTGTTTTATTAAAGTTGAAGAGTTTGAAGTGAGTCTTACAACTTCTCCTTCCTCACCACACTATTCAGTCATGATGGCATCTAATCTCTGCTGGATGAACACACTTATAGGCATTGATAGGGAAACCAAATTCTTGTAGGAAAAGCACTATGGCCCATCAAGATCCATTCAGGTACCACGTCTTAAAAGTACATTGGCTAAAACATCAGATCCATAATAAGACAAAGCTCATGCACTCAGGGGCAAGGACTGACTACATTCTGAGTGAGTATGTTGCTGTGATGAGTTTTAGAAAACGTTTAGATTGCTTAATGTTGAGTAGTCTGTGTTGAAATGATTTGCAAGAGGCCTCTAGAATGTGGGTACCTTCTTATGTATCCACTCAGGAACTTAAATGTTTTCTTTTTATAATTATAAAAGTAAGTGACATTCATTGTAGAAAAATTGGAAAATCTACACAGGTTCTAAAAAAGAAAATTCCAATTGTGTGCAATCCCTAACATAGAGGTAAATATTGTTAGCATTGTTTTTTTCTAGTCCCTTTTCTCCTGTTTATTTTTACATTTATCATAGTTGAGATCCTTAAGTATTGTAGCTTGCTTTTTTCACAAACATTATATCATGATTATCTCCCTTAGCATTAAAAGTTCTTCAAAAATATGTTTCGGATTTATACTATTTAATCACAGGACCTTAAGAATTCCCTATTTTTGCACAGCTGGATTGTTTGCAGGTGTTAATTATTATAAATAATGATGTACTGAACATCTTGTGCATACATTTTTGCTCATATACTTAACTGATTCTTTAGGACAGATTTTTTTTTTAAAGTGGAATTCATGATGCATTTCAATGGTACATTTACAAAATTTTAAATTCTCATCATCTCAGGTGCAACATACGTATTTCTGTTTTATAGCACATCAGATATATTCCCTGGGAAATGATGAGGCTGAAAGTGGAAAGGTTGTAGAAGCTTATAACATGAGAAGTTAGACTTTGTTCTGAGCTCCTAGTTAGCCATCCTGGTGCAGACTCTTGACCGTGTCACTTTGACTCTCTGTGCCTTAATTTCTTCCTTTTGTAGAACAGTTAAATAATCCCACTCTCTGTCTTGTTGCCTTTTTAGACAATTTTAAAGTAGGCTGATTGACAAGAGTTTGTAAGGCACTTTGAAAATATTAAAAGTGCCATGGTAGAAAAAGCAATGACAATCTCGTTGTTTATTTTGTGTTCAGGAACCAAAATCAGATGCTTGGACCTCTAGTCGTTAGAGGCTTGGTTGGGAAAGCAGGGGACAATGAGACTGGCCAAAGCAGCACTAACTGTTCACTATAATTTCAAAGGTATGCTAAGAGAAAGAAAGCTAAGCCAAGAATTTATGACTCGGTCAGAGGCAAAGTTGAGAGCTTTCACCTGCTTCAAGGAGGACAGCTTTGGATGAGTTCATATATATGCATGGCACACTGCTGCAGTCTAACTTTATGACTTTTAATGACTCCGACCACCTAATCACTTGTGAAAGGATGTGCTGGAGTTTGCCTTCACTCAGCTTGACAAGGTGATGGGAGGCATATATCTTCCTTACATGAAAACACTTGTCAGTTGCATCATATTTGGTAAGACAAGCACCAATGTCACCTTGGGGGGAAAGAAAAGTAACTCAGCTGACATCCAATGCATATGAGTTTCCAATATGCTGCAATATAGCCTAATTTCAAGTGAAATATGCAAATACACCCTATTTTGTCTGTAGTTTTTATTTTCCTGATGCTTTCTCTAAGTGCCACATCTTCTGCTGATGGAAACATTGTGTAACTTCTTCTGAGCTGATGCATATTTAAATGCTCAAGGCAAAGAATTTTCAGCCTTTGAGTAGAAGCAACATGGCAAACCAAATGCAAATCTCTCAGTCACCTGTTCTTGTTCGGTTTGTTTTTATTTTATTTTTGGGCTTGGACTGCACTTATATAACCAGTTCGCTTTAGTTCAAACTGCGTGTTTTAGACTTTGTATGGGTAGTAGGTCAGTTGAGTGAAGTTGTGCTTTTTAGGGTTTAGGACTAAGCTACGTGGGCAGCAGAGTGATGACTGAGGGCATTGTGATTATGAAGAAAGGGTGGAGGAGCTGGATCACAAATTCATGTCTCTTTACCATTCCTTTCACTAAACTTGAAAAAAGAATACTAAGGCAAGTGTGTTTTGTAATCCCCATGATGGGTTTGTA
The DNA here is from genome assembly GCF_002201575.2 of Neomonachus schauinslandi. Taxonomy (NCBI): domain Eukaryota; kingdom Metazoa; phylum Chordata; class Mammalia; order Carnivora; family Phocidae; genus Neomonachus; species Neomonachus schauinslandi. The sequence goes on from NC_058404.1 coordinate 79,588,329, forward strand.
TATTTATTGGCTTTTGATTTTTAATTGACTTCTGCATTTGGGCAGCATACCCAAAGAAGCCTGGGTATAAATGCATCCAAGGGACAAATACAGATCAGATGAATATTCTAAATCAAAACAGTGGGTTTGATGGCTTTCAGAGGGGTAGAATCCCGTTTTCTAGGGAAATGAAAAAGTTAAATTGAAAATGGTGCTGCTATTGAAAAGGTTTCAGTGCAAGCTTTGTCTGTAACAAAAGGAGAAAGACATCAAGGTATGTTAGTGTGACTGCATTGTTGATTGCTAGAATACTGTCCTATTGAAAACAAACAAGTCCCTTGTAGACCATCAGACTTTCCCTCATAGGATGACCTGGTATTATAAGGAGATGAGTGGTCTCTCTTTGTGTACTTTAGAGGTCCTGATCTGCAACAGAGTTAAATTTGAATTTTCCGGGTTATTGGTAAACACGTTAAGTTCAAGTCCCTATAGTGCGCTTTCTCCGTTTTGACTGTATATACATTTACTACAATTAGTATTTTCTTATAACAAGCCAGTCAGCTGTTGAAAATACAGGGATCAAAGGTTCCATGTTATTTCATATAGAGGTCACCTCCAGCTGCTCCTAGCCACATATATTTGTACATTTCTGAGTGGCTGGAGTGGACCCTTTCTCCAACCGAATTGTGTAGTAGAATTCTGCCTATTTTGGAAGCAAAAATTGCTGAGCGTTTGCTCATATGTGTAGAGCAAACAAAAGTTGTTTTCAATTTGATATAACTTTATTTAGATTCCACTGTTTCCTGTCATGGAGGAATGAGGCCAGAGGATGTGCTGAGCCAAGTTGTTTCCCCACCCAAGAAACAAAAGAGCCCGTGATCACAATCTGATTCTTCATCTGCTGAGTCTATCCACTGCTAATGAAAAGTCAATGGTTACTTTATATATTTTTTGGAGGTCAAGGAATAAAGAGCCAACCGCCTGTAATTGTCCCCATGGTAGCCTAAAATAAACACACAGACAGTGATGTGATATAGTTTCATGGACAGCGCTCCATATCCGAGAAAGAGAGTTTATGTGTACTCAGATAAAAATATAGCCAGAGTTGGAAGGCCCGTTTGAAACACTCTTCCAGAAAACAGTAGGTAAAAATTACATTTGGCTCTTCACTGTAATTCAAAAAGGGACAAAATGCCAAGTCTGTATTTTGTGGCCATCCACAGAAATATGTTTTTCTTAAAACCATCAATCAGAACATATGAGAGAAAGCCATATAGTTCACCATGTTAATGAGAACATAGCTCTTTGAGGCTGGTAGGCCGTGTTGAAAATTTTCAATTTAAATTTCAAGCCTTTGTTTCTTCCAGAAACTCAACATTCATGACAATGTGATGTTCTTTGTTCCTTTTTTTCTTTTTTTTACTATTTCCTTTTCAAAAGTTGGTGAAAGTTGTATTCCAGTGATCATCCAATTATGAGTTTGATTTCCTAAAAATTAAAAGTCATTTGAGAATGCAAAAAGCAAGCATCACTATTAATCTGAAATGAAATACCTGTTTGGAAAACAAACTTTCTCTCATCATGCAGTCTCTCACCACTAGCTACGAAAAATGATCTACGTTTGCATTTCCTATTGTGTAGCTCCTTCCACATTTGGTCCATCGGCTACACGTTTCCTGCTCTTGCTATTGTTCAGTGGTGGAAGAGGCAAACAAAGGAAATGCACTGAATTGTCACATGACTGTTTGGGGTAGTCATGAGCAACATTTTCCTCTTGTATGAAACAATAACATTTAAATTTTGTGGTTATGTATCATGAGTGTCTGACAGCAGAAACCATTGTGATTGGCAGGCAGTAGGTTAAATTTATGGGTTTTAGGCTTTTTTTTTTTTCTTAATAAGGATACCTTGAGAAAGTCCAAGGGAAATGAAAGTCAGTTTTGTCATCTCGCACAGATTTCAAAGGCAGGGGGCTACACTAGGGCTTGAAAGGTCTATATTACAGTGCTGCTGTCTAGTCATACTTGACAATGAGACATACTGTATTTGCTCACGGTGCTGGAGTTTATCATGCAAGAAGAGTAATTATATTTGAATTGTGTCAGCCAGCCACCCTAAAATGAAGGAACGTCAACGAATGTTGCTCCAAGGAGAAGGAGATGATTAGTTATAATTATACTCAGTGTCCAAGAAAAATGCTTCATTCCCTTATTCTGTTGCAAAGGGGAGAGGGAAAAAAAAATCCAACAAAATTTTTCAGTACTTCTCAGTATTTTTTAAAACTTTTAAGGTGGCCATTTATTGTAGGAATTTCAGATAAGCTTTCTGGTGTGACCATTTAACTATCTGAGGACCTGCTTGGTCTGTGCACAATTTTTAGTGTTAAAAAATAGGTAACATGTAACACATCTTCTAGATTTTTCTTCCTCACCATTTGTAGACAGTCTCCTAGCAGGGAAATATTAGACAATAGGAAGTAAATTTCTTAATTCACCTAAATGTGGTTTCATCTACATAGTACCGAAGCATAAAATATGGCTCTGCAGCCACTTATGAATATGGTGATTTGACTTATAATTCTTGTCAAACAAATTGTTTGCTTGAGATGATGGGTTGAATACCCTGGGGTGTTGCTACTTTTTTGTGTGTGTAGGGTCAGTGAATTGTTACCTAAACTTAGCTTTCATTTCCTAAAAATACACATTTTGAAGTTTATGTGTCATTGCGGCTTTTTAGTTGGTGTGTTTTGCTGTATATTCATTTTTATTGTGTGGCTTCCCATAACTAGCTTAGAGTGAGAATTTTACAGGTATTATTTGTTGGTCAGTTCTCATAGTGGTTGATATCTATAATTTCTTATGAGTAAGTTTTTTTCAATTTAGCAATTTTTTATAATGTTGAGATAATGATATGGTTCATGGACATGGATTATCCTTCAGATAAGTTATTATTCTCCTTATGTTATAAGAATTCATTTCATTTATAATTATTGACATTTGTGTGGTTTCAGTAACTTCTCAAGGCATTCTCATGTAACCAGTGTTATAAGTTATGATGAATAGAGGTAATGGATTTAAAAAGGATGATATTTCCAAGTTGTATTTGCTGAAAAAGCAATTTAGTACTAGTTATTTTTTTTGTGCTAGCCATTTTTATATATTATTTAATTCAACTTCCTTTATATATTATTTAATTCAACTTCCTTAGATAGAGGTTAATACATTTTAAATATTGCTGCTGTTATGTAAGTAATACAATGTGTCGGTTTTATAACTATAATGATATAATCAATATGTGCATATTTTCATTGGAAATAGAAATAATAGTAAAAGATTTTCAAAGATACTAGAGTGATAAAAGTCATAGAGAGTCTTTGGTTTCCATATTAGCATCTGGTTGGGTAACTATTATGAATCCCTCAGAATGGCTTTGATTTAGTTGTTTTTAACAAGGTAGTTTACCTTTCACAGAGTTTTGCAAACTCTTATCAGACAATGTGCAGTGTAGCTATGTCTGATCCATATAAAGTGGACCGGGGACATGGCGTGGGTCTTCATTCAGATCACACCCCACTATTTCACCTTAAACAGCCAGGTCACTGTGGCAGAACTTATATATAAATAATTGCTTTTCTTCTCAGCTGCTCAATCCATACCCAGGACATGTAACGAAGCAATGAAACTGCTCCCTGATGTAACTGCCTGGTCCGGGGGTCGGGGAGGTGGGGGTGGCTATCTCATGGATGACCCTGATTCCGTAAGTGAGATACAAATGTGCTGTGTGAGCACTATTGCTAACATGCACTGTTTAGATGCTCTTTCCTTGCTGTGATTTTCTTTTTTTTTTTTCCACGTGTTTCAATGTACTCAGACCCATAAATAGATTTTACAAATAAAAAATTTCAGTGTAAGATTTTTAAGATTTCCAAATTGTACTTGACTGTAAATATTACAGCTTGAGGATATCACTAATCTATAATTTTTTGTTATGTTTTTTAAAATGTCACGGATGGGGGTGCCTGGGTGGCCCCAGTTGGTTGAGCAGCTGACTCTTGATTTCAGCTCGGGTAGTGATCTCAGGGTTTTGAGACTGAGCCTCACGTTGGACTCCATGCTTGGTGTGGAGCCTGCTTAAGATTCTCTCTCTCTCTCTCTCCCTCTGCCCCTACCCCTGCTTGTGTGCTCTCTCTCTTTCTCTCTCCAAATAAATAAATAAATACAATCTTAAAAAAAAAGTCACTGATGAATTTTATCTTTAGATATGGCTAGTTGTTTAGATATATTGGTTTATCCTAACATCAATAACTATGGTTCCAAAGTCCTTTATGCTTTTTAAATTTTTTTTTGTCAAGTACACAGAATTGAGTTAATCATGGTCCTCATTCATGGCTCACTATGTCTGAGGTTGGTTGGTGCAAGCCTCTCTTTTGTTTCATATTGTTTTCCCATGTGGTCCCTAATTTTCCACTCCCATTCTCTTGCCCCATAGACACTCTGCTCTAATGTACTTAATGTATATTCTTGCAATTCATGTCTCATATATGTGTGTATGTGTATAGAAACACACATAAAATTATATATAATATATAAAAATATATATATAAAATATATAATATATAAAATTTAAGCATACCCTTAAAAATATAGTATTGTTTTGAATAGATTTTAACATTTATATAAATGGTATTATGCTATAAATCTCATTCAGTTTCTTACTTTTATTTATATATTTTTAAAGATTTTATTTATTTATTTGTCAGAGAGAGAGAGAGAGCACAAGCAGGGGGAGCGGCAGGCAGAGGGAGAAGCAGACTCCCCACTGAGCAGGGAGCCCGATGCGGGGCTCCATCCCAGGACCCTGGGATCATGACCTGAGCCGAAGGCAGACACTTAATGACTGAGCCACCCAGGCATCCCAGTTTCTTACTTTTAAAAAATTAAAAATTATGTATAATTATGTTTTTGAACCATTTCCATGTTGCTAAATGTAAGTCTGGCTCATGAATTCTGCCTCTGACTGTTCTCTATTGTGTGCATATTCAGTATTTTACCATTCCCTAGAAATGGATACTGTTGTTTCCCCCTCTATTTGCAACCGTAAACATTCCTGTACATGTTTTTTTGTGGACCTAAGAGAATATATATTCAGAAAAAGGACTGCTGCGTTGGGGGCATGTGTCCATTTCCTTTCAATAAAGACTTTTCCATCTAAATTTTGTCTGATGAATGAATGAATGCTGGTTTACATTTTGGGATCACCTAGAATCTTTCCACCCCACTTGCTCGGGCTTCACAATCAAGTAACTGGATGTCTTAGAAAGAGAAATTTGTACCTCTTTTCCTTTTTTACGTCAGCTAATCCATGAGCAGTATAAATACACTTCAATGTATTGTCACTTTCTTAAAACCAAGGAATAAAATTGATGGGGCTTCATATTAAATTGTGGAAAATATTTATCCTAGCATTATAATCAACAAGTCTATTTTTGCAAGTTGATGTTTATTTTTTAATGATTCTATATTTACTTAGATGACTAATAAAATAACTTCAATTATGTATTGGCCATTTGAATACATTTCTTTTGCCTGCTCATATAGTCAACAGTGAGCAGAGGATTGTCCAGAGTACACAGTTGTGCCGTGTGTGTGTGTGTGTGTGTGTGTGTACTTGCCTGAGCTCTTCATTTCCTGAGCTTGTCCTTATCAGAATTTATTCCTTACTTTACATATACTGTCTGTCACCCAAATTCAATAAGCAATCCAAAACAAGAGCTTCAGAAAAGAAGTGAAAGTGATGTTTGATGACTCTTAGTTACTGAATACTTTTGTCAAGCCCCATTGCCCGAAGAGCCCCTGTTCCAGTGAATCCTCAGCTGTGCTGCAAAGCATCTTTTGTTTACTGGAAATAAAGACCTTGTATAGGTTACCTTTGCATCCAGGTGGAGGAGTCTGTTTATGCAGGATAAGCAGTGACTAGAACGCTAGACTGAGAACCTCTGATCGGCTTCTTATGGGGGAATTGTATAAATTTATAAAATGGCTTTAGGTGCTGTTTTCTTTTATGTTGTATTTTCCTGTCTTTCCTAGTGTATCTGTGCTCTGAATAGCAAGAAGTGCAATGAACATGATTATAAAGGAAATACGTTATTTAGCTTGATCGTGAGAAAGCTGTTATATAATTTAGATAAAACCTAATTGGCCATTTCTTAATTCAAGAGATTTGGTGATAATTGCAAACACCATTTTTTCCCTCTCTGTAATAGGAAAAAAATGGAACTCTTAGGCGTTCTGCTCCGGCACAGCTGTATTGAGAGCCCACCACTCTAACTTTAAGCATTGGATAGAAACGGTGATTTCTTTTTCTATATCCATTGTAACTTTTCTCAGTATCTTTTTAAAAATTAGCTGACATTAGCAGTGATTTATGTAAGAATTATTGAACCCCCCCTTTTTCAAGAACTAAATATTTGAACAGATTGCACAGCAATAATAAAAAACAAATTCTTTAACTTTTAATGTACATCTTTTAAAGATTCCGAACACCTTATTTGGAATTGAAAAGTCCTTTCTGGCTTGCATTGGGGCTGGGCATGGTTATTAATTCATTAGGGGAATGGTGGATCCACTCTTCAGCTCTTCTGCTTTTCTTTGGTCCTGGGAGCCAAGGGGAGAGGGGAGGAGGGGTGATGGAGGGAAGACAGTGAAGGGAAGAGGGAGACAGGGAGGCAAAGCCTGAGAGGGAGACGATGACATTAGAGGTGACACATAGCTATCATGAGCTTCCTCAGTCTGAGGGGAAGAATAATGAAGGGTTTTCCCTGCCTTCTACAGCCCGAGGACAACCCTATGGCCACAGCACGTTTTCTAATCCCATTTTCTGTGTGCTGCATGTCATAATCTGTAAGGCACTGGTTCCAAGTGAAAACACTGAATCCAAACAGTGACTGGGTCTTGTATTTATTTGCACTTTAAAACTAGTGTGTGGGAAAACTTACTCTTAAAAAAAAAAGGGAGAGGGGCAGCGGCAAAACCGTAGCATGAATATGTTGACATTTAAGTAGAGTCACTGGACCAGCAAACCTTCCAATTGTCGTCCTCTGATTTAGAGTAGCCTTTTGCCAGTGACAGAAAAGCATATGGTCTCTTTCAAACTTTTAATAAAAATCTAACCCCTTTGGACTCTCTTTGTTTCTTGCAATTTAAGGCCCTGGGTAACAATAGGCAGTTGTCCTAGAGTCTGGCTGATGCTAAGCACCCAATGCCTACAGAACCCTGGAAGGCTCCAACAACAAGACTCTGAGAAAGAGGCAGAACAGTTTTCCTAGATGCAGGGACCTGGGAGGCAGCATATAAAAGGTAGCAGGGGTATATATTGCCTGTTGTTTTGCACACGAAGACAGTTGGTAATAACCAAGTAAGAAGACCCTGTACATGCTGCACATTGAAATAGCCACTTGCCACAGAGAAAGACATGTATCATATGATCTCACTGATATGAGGAATTCTTAATCTCAGGAAACAAACTGAGGGTTGCTGGAGTGGGGGTTGGGGTGGGAGGGATGGGGTGGCTGGGTGATAGACACTGGGGAGAGTATGTGCTATGGTGAGCTGTGAATTGTGCAAGACTGTTGAATCACAGATCTATACCTCTGAAACAAATAATGCAATATATGTTAAGAAAAAAAAAAAAGAAGAAGAAGAAGGTAGCGGGAGGGGAAGAATGAAGCGGGGGAAATTGGAGGGGTAGACGAACCATGAGAGACGATGGACTCTGAAAAACAAACAGGGATCTAGAGGGGAGGGGGGTGGGAGGATGGGTTAGCCTGGTGGTGGGTATTAAAGAGGGCACGTCTGCATGGAGCACTGGGTGTTATGCACAAACAATGAATCATGGAACACTTCATCTAAAACTAATGATGTAATGTATGGGGATTAACATAAGAATAAAAAAAAAATTAAAAAAAAAAAAAAAGAAATAGCCACTTGCCAATTTTCCTTGACTGGTGAGTAGAACAGTCAGTGGACGAAATGATTTTGTCAATCTGTAAGGAGAGAGTCAATGGTTTAAAAGTGTGGAAGAGTCTGTGTGCATATTTTGAAGGTATGAATAGTCTTTGTAAACTTCCTGGGAATTAGGGACAAAGAGGGCTAGATAGGAACCAGAGAGAGGAAGTGATTTTTTAGTGTGACAGCCGGGAGGGAAGGGGCAAAGCAGAGAAACTGGAAAACAGGCAGATTTCTGGGGATAGCATTTGTGTCTGCCTGTCTGGCAAGGAGTGTTCTAGCCAGACCTTAAGAAAGAGAAACTATTGGAAAGAGCCTAATCTAGCCATTTTATAAATGATGATCAATCATTATAGCTGTAAATATCTTGATGATATACAAAAATGGTGTGATTACAGTTGAAAAAATCATTATTTAGACCTTTGTCCTTTTAATTCTATGGGTAATATGTTCACTATTTTACTCTTTCTTCAAAGTCTGGCCATTGGAGTTGTATTGAGAATGTACTACAACATTTTATTATGAGATTGCGTTTACTTTTTGCAGATATAAAGCAAAAATAATAACTCATTTTGAGCTGGGTAACCTACTAGAAATAGATTGTGACAAAGTGTTAATAATATTAAGTATCTTCTAATAAAATAGATAAAGATAGTTTAAAAATAGAAAAATGCTGGAGAAAAAGCTTTTAAATGAATATTAATTTAGCTTTAAAAATTTTCCTTATCCCATTGAACTTCTTTCATTTCCTTGCGGCCAGTTTGGGTGTACCTAATTTCTTTGTTGGTTCTCTAGGGCTACAGATTTGCTTTATGTAATTATGTAACAATTCCAAAGAAAAATACTTAGTTCACTTTTGATTTAATAGGATTTTTTGACTGAAGATTAGAGAATTGGTTTAAAAATCCACAAGTGCATACTAAACATTTTACAGTAATTATGCTTGTTGGAGCAGTAGAAGTCTACTTTTAAAAAATATGGAATAAGGATGTGTAGAAAAAAAAAACCCTGATCCAACCCGTAGACATCTAATAACTTGGTCAAAAAGCCTGTTTGTTAGAATTTTCTAAGTGTATTGTCTGGCTCCTGGAATTCAGTTATTATTAGATCTGGCCTATCAGCTTAGAGGAAGAATGATGGGCTATCCTTATCCAAAATAAAACCATTTTTTTATATCAACATTTTTTCAGTTAGATTATAATTTAGCTTTCGTATCTAATAGAATTGACTAGCTCTCATTAGAATATCATTATTTTTATTCTTTTCTATCTGTAGTTATTTATAAAGAAAACAAAAGCATTACAAAGAGACCATTTCAGGTCATTTATCTTTGTGTGTATTTAATGGAATTTTGGCTCACTTAGTACATCCTCATTTCAGAAGAATTAATAGAGATACCCCCATGGATAAATAAGCAGAATCACTTGTGTGCTTTACTAAGCTAATTTCCTATTTTAAAAATGATAATATTCTATTAAGTTCTCCAGTCACTTCATCTTAGAATAATGTGAATACTGTAATAGGTATAATTTTATAATTTCTATTAAATTACAGATATAGCCTTTGGTTTCATTCCAATATTGTCACTAACTAGCTATATGATATTGGGCAATTCACTTAATATTGTCAGACTTCAGATTCCTTATCTCTAAAATGAGGACAGGGGAAGAGGCACTCCAAGGTCCTTTTTTTTAATCCAACATTTCATGATACAGAAAGACTTTACATGAACTTAGCTGAGTGTCTATGCAGAAAACCACAGTTACCTTGATAGTGCAATTTAATTAAATTGAACATTGGTTTTCTTTTCAGGCTCTTGGAAGTATTGTTGGAAAGAAAATTGAGATATCCATAATGATCTGACTATTCATTTGGTCTTGCTTTATATTATCTGATAGTTACCTAAAAGTAAGGAAAGATACTACACCGTAGCTTGCAGTAATTTAGAAAGTAACATCACACTTTTATTAGCAATCTATTGGTTACAAGGGATAGAACTCTAACTCAAAGTGTTTTAAGCATAATAAGGGAAATTTTTTGAAATCTGTAGTCATCCATCCAAAGATGGATCAGCTTCAGATACAGGTAAATTTGGGGTTTCAAGTGACATCCTTGGACCTTTTTTCTGTATTCCTTTTTTTTTTTTTTTAAAGATTTTATTTATTTATTTGTCAGAGAGAGAGAGAGAGAGAGCGCACAAGCAGGGGAAGCTGCAGGCAGAGGGAGAAGCAAGCTCCCCGCGGAGCAGAGAGCCTGATGTGGGACTTGATCCCAGGACCCTGGGAACATGACCTGAGCCGAAGGCAGCCACTTAACCAACTGAGCCATCCAGGCGTCCCTTGTTTCTGTATCCTTTTGCCGTGTTTTCCTGTTGGTTTATTTCTCAGGCAGGCAGGTTCTCAATATGGTAGGAAAAGGAACACCAAGAATATATCCTTTTGAATTTTGATTAAAAGGAAGAAAGACTCTCACAACAAGATTATATCAAATCTGATCAAATACTCTGGCTTTTATTAGGTCATGTACTCATCCAATTATTATGGTTGGAATAAAGATGGAGTATTCTGATTGGTCAGCTGTGATCATAGGCTCACCATGTGGTCACAGACAGGTTCAACCTATCACCTGAAGGACAAGAAATGGGCTTTCCAAAGGAAAGTAGGATTCTGTTATTAGAAGTGTCATGGACTTGCTGAAAAGACACAGCAAACAAGGCCTTAGATTGAATACCTTTTTGGCAGTCGAAAAATTTTAGCCAAATGGATAATTTGTCAACACACTTAAAAAACAACAGCAACAACAACAAAACTAACAACCAAACAACTGGTAGTTGAATGGCTTCAAGTTTTCTTTAAACCATTCAATCAGGCAGATGTCAAGACCCTTTCTGAATTAATTTAAAATTGATCTGCCCAAGGATTCAGAAACTTTGCTTTATTCATGCATTTATTTCATTCTCTTAATAATTTATGGTGGTGAATCTTTGTGTTTCTCCAAGGTATTCAAGATGGGCACCTCAATTTTTTTACTCGTTAACACTTACATGTTTCTAATATTATTGCTCTTTTCCTATCTTACACAATAGAGAGTAGGATTTGAAATTATTTTCCACATACTTAGGATATTTTTCAAAAGCAAAGGAAAGATGTCATCTTTTCAGATTTCTATTTTTTTTTTTATGTGACAATATGTGATTTAAACTTTCCATTTGGCACCCATTCAGTATTGATTAAACTTTCTGAGTCACAGGAATGTTTTGAGTCATATATTGTGTAGAAGTCAAGACAACATTTAGTTTTACCATTTATTATAAAAACAGAGACTTGGAGGAGAATCTTAGTCACTTTTTAGTTATTGATAATTATTAGTTATTAATAATTAGTTATTAATAATTAGAAGTAGAGCTCTTTTAATTGGCAAAAAGTTGGGGCGCCTGGGTGGCTCAGTTGTTAAGCGTCTGCCTTCGGCTCAGGTCATGATCCTAGGGTCATGGGATCGAGCTCCACATCGGGCTCCCTGCTTGGCGGGAAGCCTGCTTCTCCGTCTCCCACTCCCCCTTTTTGTGTTCCCTCTCACTGTCTCTCTCTGTGAAATAAATAAATAAAATCGTTTAAAAAAATAATTGGCAAAAGGTTTTATTTAACAATTTAGACGATATAATTAAACTAAAAATTTTTTTTACTCTTGCTATCTCATTGGGTAATGTTCAAGCCAGCACAGTGCTGAAGAAAGAAAGTATACTTTTGCAACACATAGATTTGGTTCCAAACCCAGTTCTTGGAATTACTGGTTCTGTGGCTCTAGGCAAGTGACTTAATCTCTCTGTTTCTCATCTTATTTGTAAAATGGGAGGAATCATAATCCTCTTTCACAGTACTCCAATCAATATTTAAAAAAAAAAAAGATTAGGTGCTCATTCCTAGCATAATGCTCAAAATTTAATAAATTAATTTTTTTCTTCTTTTACATTTATTTCCTTCTTTTTTCCCTTTCTTCCCTTCTTTTTCTCTTCCCTTCCTCTCAAATCTAGCTAGTCAACATATCCATGTTTTACCACCTATTTTAATTAAAGAATAAGTATACCTAATTGAAGTAATAACTGATTAAATACCAATTTACTTAAGAGGAAAAAAGGTCCACACCTGATAATAAAAGATATGTAGGTGTGTCCTTATGATGAATTAAGAATTATTTGGCTTAAACCGTATGATCTTAAGTGAATTCTGCCTTTTCTCCCCTGAACAGGAAAGTAGTCAAACAAAATTATTTTATTGCTGAACATTTACAGACTAATGATTAATTATATGTTCACAGTCTAATCTAGCTAGAAGGAAGGGTAAAAAAGAGTCTAGTAAATTGCTGGCAGTCTTAAATAAATACATCTCAGCTTTACTTTCTTTGAATTCTTTCTACACGATTTGACATTGAAAAAGCTACAGGGAATGAGAACAGCATGAATGTGTATATCTGGGCCTTGGAAGTGCAAATAATCCTTATTTGGTGAATGTTCTACTCACAGAATCAACCCTGGTGTATAGCAAATACCAAGAGTATATTGAGTCCGTCCTACACGATTTTGAGTTGTTAAAAAAATCCTTTTCGTGGATAATGTTTTTATTATTAAAGACGGTAATGGTTTTGTCCTGAACCTTTTTGATATGAAAAAAAAAAAAAATGAAAGCAGTAGTTCTTTATTTTTTCCTGAAAGTCATTTTGAAGAAAGATTCCGAATGTTGCACTGCATTTTTATAGATTATAAAAGGTGATTGAATTTTAAGCAATTAAACAGAACAAAGGCAATTTCAAGGGAGTTGTCTCCTGTGGAACAGTAGCAATAGCTTCTAGACAATGGCATCAGAAGTCAGGCTTCCATGAAGGGGACGGAAGCTCAGCAATTGCAGGCTGGTTGGGCAACGGGTAGGAACTGTACATTGGGCTTTTAATTGCTATTTTGCTCTAGGTCATGCCTTGCTGTTTCAATTAAATCTCTGGCGTAAAGAATCCCTTGTCCCCTTCTTCTTGCATTTGATCACCTAATGGAAAGAAGCCTATGTTCCTCAGGGAAATAACTTGGGGCAGCATGAATCAATCTCTCTCTCTCTCTTTCTCTCTCCTTTGTAAAATCTAATTTTAGTGTTAGTATAGCAAATCAAATGTAAAAAAGGAGTAGAATTGGTGTTCATTTCTCTGCTCCTCATTATTGCCTTCAGTGCTGCAAAGTTTTGAGCCAGCAAGGGGAAAAGAGTTGATTTAATCATAACACTTTTAAATATATGTATAGGGAGAAGTCAAGTGGAAATACAAGTCTGAAAGCACCAGGATATATTTAGCCCCAGCTTCTGCCATGGAGTAAAAACTATAATTTTGAAAAAATCTTGACTTTTGAAATTAGTAACCTAACCTACCTTACTTTAATTATGTGGATTCCCAGTGAGCATGCGTACTAGCCTCAAGACAGTTGCAATCTTGCACAGCAGGTGAGAAGTGTCTATAAGTAACGCTAATGTTAGGTGGAAGGTGATAAGTTATTATAAAAAGAGTTATATTGACAAGTTCTGGGAGTTCAGAGAAAGGAGAGATTTTTTCCTATTGGAATGTGAAGCAGGAGACAGTGAAGGATTAGAAAGAAACACATTCAAGAAGCTGATGATCTATGAGCAAAACCTTGAAGGTTAACTAAGATTTCAAAAGTACAATAAAATTTCAAATATTTGTAATATTTGTGTATAATTTGTAATATTTCACAGCTATTGGGATATGATAGTTATATCTTAATATAACTATTATGAATCTAGTTAAATTAATTAAAATTATTTCCAAACATTTTTATAGAGGCTGTGTATGTTTTTATTGAGTAAAGTTAAAACATTCTGTGTGTATGCATTTGTGTGGGTGGGTATGTGTTACAGAAGCCAGTGTATGGGTCTGATTACCAGAGTCTATTCCAGTTATTATCTTCATGAGGAATTTTAATCTTTGCCTGTTCCAGCCCTGTCTAATTAAAAAGGCAGCCATCATGATCTCCTGCTCTTTGAAGTTAAGCAAGTGAATGCTGTGTAACTAGGTGTGCCTAGGAAGGTGTAGACATGGAGATATTTTTACCATGTGGGCCATGAATAGCTAATTTATTTAAACTGGTATCATTAAAATACTGTTTGTAAGTAATCTGATATCCAAAAAAAAAGCAGATCATATATCACAAAGAATTTAAATAGCATACAATTCTTCTCTCTCCATTTCGACCTCAAGAAGTCACATTCTGCCCAAATATTTTGTGATTCCTAAAAGATTGAATTTGGTTTAAAACTTGGAATTTATGGATTTTACAAAAAACTCAAATTAGCTAAGCAAATAGATTAATTACTTCTTACTTGAGGCCAAAAAAAAAAAAAAAAGAATACATCATGAAGTTGGAATAGTGTCAAGGATAACTTAATTTCCTGGCTGCTTTTGAAAGAACAAGTAAGGTTCAGATTTGTGGTTTGGAAAAAAAAATGGTGTAATTGAGTTTAATTAACTAGAGTTTAATTCATGATTAATACTGCTGGAATCTCACTTGAACAATGTGAGAATAAGCAGATAGTGGCAGTTGTGAAAAGAAATGCTGAGTGAAAAATACATTGTTTCTAGCCTTATAGCTATATAAGGTATATAGCTAGGATTCAGAGAGGTTTCATTCATGGCCACAATTCCATTGAGACTACGGATGTGGCCAAGTTACTCCTGGGATCTTTACTTTCCTTAAAGGTTGAATGGGAAGAATAAAATCTATTGTTTGGGGTTGTTTAAAGATAAACGAAACAGAGCACATGAAGTGCCAGGTATATAATTGACACTCTATAAATCATAGGTTTTATTCTCGCTGCTGTGTATTTTTTTTTCAGAAGGAGTTTTGAGGCCATCTTCGATCCTTAAGAATATTTGTTGATGCTAAATTTAAAGAAGGAAATATTCAGAGAAGTCAATGTTACTGAGGGTGTTGTGAAACAAAATTTCACTCATTCCTGGTGACCGTGCACATTGGGACATCTCTTTTGGAAACGGTTTTAGCAGTTTGGTGTCTATTGTAACACTACCGAGAGTACAAAAATGCATTATTTTAAAAGTGTGGGTTAGGACACTGAGTGGGCAGAAAGGGCTTTTGATGATTCGTGGGAAAAAGGGAGCCTGGTGGGATCAGGAAATGGCTTTCTGGTAAACGTTGGAAAAAGCTAGAGAAAAGAGAAAAAATGCAACCTCCATTGAATTGAAACCTTTCCTCCCACTGTCAGCCTGTGTTGACAGCTTGACCTAACTATTTGCAGAAGGCATCAACCACAGCAGATGGTGGTGCAAACACCTGGGATATTAGCAGGGAGAAACCTGGAGAGACCAATTCTGTGGTAAAGGTCCTTCAGCCGGAATCTGGGGTTCAAGGTCCTGTGTGCCAAGGGAAGGATTGAAAACACACCCCCACGAAAACCCTCCCAGAGTAGGGGCGCCTGGGTGGCTCAGTTGGTTAAGCGACTGCCTTCGGCTCAGGTCATGATCCTGGAGTCCCGGGATCGAGTCCCGCATCGGGCTCCCTGCTCAGCAGGGAGTCTGCTTCTCCCTCTGACCCTCCTGACCCTCCCCCCTCTCATGCTCTCTCTCTGTCTCTCTCTCTCAAATAAATAAATAAAATCTTAAAAAAAAAAAAAAACCCTCCCAGAGTCAGCACATTCAGGGAGTTTCACTGAGGCTGGGGCCAGTTGAACAGCACCTACCTCACATTGTCACATGGGGAAGGTGACTAGTTTTCCGAGCTGAAGCCATCTCCAGTTTGTAACCCCCCACACATCCGAATATGGCATGTGCCATCTAGTCTTTCTGTAAACATTTCTTATCCTCCTTTTGTGGCATGTCCTTTATTTTAAACGTTCCCAGGATATTGGGAACGTGTGTGAGGCGTATACTATCTCCTAATCGTCTGAGATGAAACAGAAAAAAATGAGCCTAGATAGAGGTATCAGAGCAATAGATCCAGAAGATGTTCACCCACTTTTCCCAGGATCCGGCAGTCCTAGAATCACATTGCTAGACCTGGAAAGTATCCAGAAAAATAACATAATAAAAATAATAAATATAAAATAAAATGGTAATGAAGAAGTTCAGAGTTAAACATTTTAAGGTAATATACATGCCCCAAGTGAGAAAATGCTTCAGTAAATTAGTAGAATATTATGATTCTAATAAAAATTATACATGTGAAAAAATCCTTGAGAATATCATGCAGTGTCATCTGGGAAAAAGATGATATATTTTATGTGTGTGGTAATTATAACAATATGAAAACCATGCACTTACAAAAGCAATGAAGGGAACATACAAAAAAATGATAATGCTTATACTGGGCAGTATTCTTATGGAATATTATTTAAAAAAATTTTTTTTAAAGATTTTATTTATTTATTTGACAGAGAGAGAGATAGCGAGAGCAGGAACACAAGCAGGGGGAGTGGGAGAGGGAAAGCAGGCTTCCCACGGAGCAGGGAGCCCGATGCGGGGCTCGATCCCAGGACCCTGGGATCGTTACCTGAGCCAAAGGCAGGCACTTAAGGACTGAGCTGCCCAGGCGCCCCAGAATATTATTTTTATGTTAATGTTAAACAAAAATTTGTTGATGCAGAATTTTTTTTTCTTTTAAGATAAACTCTTTAACATGCCTGTGTCTTTGAGAATGGGCAAGAGGAAGAGAAGAATCCAGCCTTTTACCGTGAACATGATAAACTCTTCAGCTCAAGTTCCCAGATGTGGGATTCATCTTAGAGTTAATTATAATGAAAGAAAGTAAATATATTCCCATGATTTTGAGATTAAAAGTAGAGAAAAACCTCAAGACACATGAAAGTAAAAAAAAAAAATCTCACTGCCACGCCTACCAGATGTATTTATTTTCACAGTAGAAACAGGAATTGTAGATATTGGAAATGCATAGTATCCCTCATCTAGTGTTTCTATGGGAATTTTGCATCTTTGCCCCTTTCTATATGTCCAAAATTATACCTACCTTGGCCTTGTTTTACTGTGTTGGTCTTCTCCCCTCATTTATTAAAACAGAAAATAGTAGGAAAAAATGTGAAAAGATTTTGTTTCTAAGGCATATTCACCAGCCTTCAAGGAAAATAGATTTCTAAGTCAAAAGGTCACAGGTGATCAGACAGAAAATTGGTGGTTGATACCTGATGCCATCAGCCATCGTGAATGTGCAAGGGAACATTTTATCCTTCTGATCAGATTTATCATAGTCACTTTTCATTTAGAATATACACACTTGAAAAGTCCTCCTTTTTCGAATTGCTCCTTATCTGATACTTTTCCAATCATGTAACTACGAAGCGTTTTTTTTTTTTTTTCCTTTTCGTAAAGAGAGTAGACCAGGGACCCT